>NW_010973231.1:97764-327158 GCF_000737465.1 Haliaeetus leucocephalus
AAAGGGCAGTAGTGATGGAACCAGGACTGCCTTCAGCATGCAACAATCCTACACTACACACCATCCAGTAGTGTTTATACGAAGTCAAGGATTTTTCAGCCTCTCATGCCCAGAAAGCAAGAAGGCTGGAGGGGCACAATAAGTTGGGAGGGGGCACAGCCAGGACAGCTGACCCAAACTGGCCAAAGAGGTATTCCACACCATGTGATGTCATGCCCAGTATACAAACTGGGGGTAGTTGGTCGGGGGGGTGGATCACTGCTTGGGAACTAACTGGGCATCGATTGGCAAGTGCATCACGTGCTTTGTATATTCCAATCCTTTTATTATTATTGTCATTTTATTATTGTTATTATCATTATTAGTTTCTTCCTTTCTGTTCTATTCAACTGTTCTTATCTCAACCCATGAGTTTTACTTTCTCTGATTCTCTCCCCCATCCCACTGGGTGGTGGTGGGGAGTGAGCAAGCAGCTGCATGGTGCTTAGATGCTGGCTGGGGTTACCACAACAATTTCTGTCTGAACATTTATACCTAAAGTGGTCATTTCCCAGTAATAGCCTTTTGAGTCTATGCTGAGGAACCTCTTTTGAGGAAGAGCAGAGGCTCGCACATTGGAGCACCTATTTCCACAGCAGCATCCATGATAAAAACAACCTGTCCATGTTTGTGAACATGTAGCCCAGCTGTAAAACACCGTGAGCCTTGAAAAAGCACACTGGAAGATGACACTTGACACAGAATATGCTGTGTTTGGCATGTTGGAAGATAAGATTCAGATGACTTATTCCAAGTATAGAATCATAGAATCATAGAATGATAGAATCATTTAGGTTGGAAAAGACCTTCAAGATCATCGAGTCCAACCATCAACCATGCCCACTAAACCATGTCCTGAAGTACCCCGTCCACTTGCTTTTTGAATACCTCCAGGGATGGTGACTCAACCACTTCCCTGGGCAGCCTATTCCAATGTTTGACAACCCTCTCAGTAAAAAAATTTTTCCTAATATCTAACCTAAATCTCCCTTGCCTCAACTTGAGGCCATTTCCTCTTGTCCTATCTCCAGCCACCTGACAGAAGAGACCAGCACCCACAAGTACAGCAAACATATTTCTGTTTTCCTTGAAATCTTCATAAACTAAAAACTTCCATCAAAGCTCTAAGAGTTAGTCTCCATCAATCTCTGTGCCTTCTCCATTTGGCTCTCAGAAGTGGCATTTAGCACCAATTACACCAACAGTGCTGTGATACACGCACCTGTCTCTTGGACTGCAGATTGAGGGCACCGACTTATTTTACGCAGGCATCAGAATGCCATCAGTGGGTGACAGTGTTTTGTTTACTACTGACCTACCCTCCATTCAGGATGACAACCTGTAAGAAAAAAAGCCCTATAGCCCCACTGCTTAATCTTGTTAGTGCCTGATGTCGCTCCCCACGGGTAATGCTAAAGTCACTGTTTTGGAAGGGCAAAGGATATGCTGTAGTGGAAAAATACTATGAAATGTGAAAAGCAAACCCAAGCCAAAGACACGGGTTACATTTTGTATCTAGTATAAAAATGTTGGCGATGTTTTTCTGTGAGTGGCTTCCCTCAGCTTTGCCTTCAGCAAACTGCATGCGGAAGCCAGTATCTGAGGTCAGAAGCTGCTCCCAAGTGAAAAACAAGACTGAAGAATTTACGCAGAAAACAAACAAGCTGGGCCCCTCTTCCCTTCCACTGGCACTGCACGTAGGCTGAGAAATCAAACCCCCAAAAGTCAGGAACAACAAGCCTTGTGTTAATAGTAGAGACGGTGGCTCATATTTCGCACTTCTTCCTCCCCATCAGTCTTTTTCAGTGTGCTTGGCTAGATGCCCTGAATGTCCTTAACTGCAAGTTGAGGTAAGTAGCAACAGTTTCTTCCAGTTATATTTAGTAAATACTATGCTACCATTGCTACATGTGTTCCTTTGAATTACTCACAGGCCTCTGGGGGAAGACAGAAAGTCAATCCTCTCAGAGGGACCAAAGGCAACTCTTTTTTCTTCCCCTGGGGAAATATTCTTGCTGCTCCTGCAGCTCCATCAGTCCTTTTCTGCAGAGGGACTGAGAGACCTGGCTCTGTCTCAGGTCTCTAATTGCTCTTGAGGTCATTCCTGCCCTGTGAAGCTTCCTCCCCGAAACGGCAAGTCAGCTTGTTTCTTGGGTCAGGCAACAAAAAAATCACACGGCACAAGTCCATGAGGTTACTCCTGTGCCACCCTGATGACGGCCCAGGGTTGGCTGGGCACAGAACTGTAGCTAAAGATACAACCAGTTCACTGTGTAGCTCCTCCTGGGTCCTTTCAGTAAAATTCTTCCCAAACTCAGTGAATACCCAGGTCCTCCATTACCAGCCCTCCCAGATGTTCCTTTTGGCCCCAGTCTCGCAAGTGGTTTACTTGCAGCAGAGTTTCAGACAACTGGCTGTGAACTGGGCTTGAGGAGCACCCAGCCCACGAAGGGGCTCTGGGCCAGGAGTGGGTCCTATTCCAACACTGTCCAGCAATATACTTCTCTCCAGTGCCACTTCTGACAAGACGCTTCTCTAAAACATTAGAGCAAAGAGGGCTGTAAGGGTTCAGAGAGCCACAATGAGAAGCCAGCTAGCTTGGCTAGCTGACTTGCTGAGTCTCACTTGTTGAAACAATACTGAACACACTCCTTGCTGTTTCATAAGGAGAAGGAGAGCTGCCTGAAAATACAGGTTCCCCCCGCCCTCTATACTTTCTCA
This sequence comes from Haliaeetus leucocephalus, assembly GCF_000737465.1. NCBI lineage: Eukaryota > Metazoa > Chordata > Aves > Accipitriformes > Accipitridae > Haliaeetus > Haliaeetus leucocephalus. The sequence continues at coordinate 100,525 of NW_010973231.1, forward strand.
AAGGAATTGATTTTAACAAGAAACCTGCTTAGGGATGGATTCTTGTTAGCCTTGCAAGGCAGGGAGAGAGGGAGAAAGAGTATGGTACATTTCCCATCCTCAAGCCTATGCAAAGCCCACTGCAAGCCACGGTACACTGTAATTGCACAAACTCTAGTGCGTGCAGCAGTACCGCATGCTCCAAAAGGCACCGCAGGGAAACTGGGGCTGGGGTTGGTCCCCTCCACCCCACTGTGCACTGCCAAGGACATGTCCCAGCGCCATTCCCCACTCAGGCTCCAGCTTCTACCCAGGTATTGCAGCCTCTCCCCTCCAGGTTTTTCGGCCTGAAATTAGCCCTTAATCTGTAAAGCACAGACTTGTTATGATATATGGAATGGACCATATTACTTACAGTTCTTTCTATACACATGTATAATGAGATACACTGGATTACTTTTTAGAAGGAACCCATCCAGATAGCTTTTGGAAACCGTCAGCAATACTGTATACCTAGACTGCAGGATGAACAACTTACATCAGGATAAGTTATTTTCCCACTGTTAGTATTATTTGAATAACATGTTCTCAGCTTGCTCACCTCAGGCACTAATATTTTTTCTGCAGAGTTGCACTGTGTTTTTTCAGGTCTTTGCTTACCTAAAATGGTCCACAAGCCTCAAATGGTAAATGCTAGCTTGCAAATTTAACCGAGAGGTGAGCATTGTTAGCTGTATCCCCTTGCATGTCCCTGCAGAGGATGCAAACCTGTTACCGTGCCAGCTAGGGAGGCCCCACAGCTCTTGCTAACCCACTAACCCCCCACTTCGAATTGAGACATCACAGCCAATGGCAACTACCACATAAAATGCAGCATGAAAACATTTAAGCTAAAATAAATTTTAAAACATTTACTTCTTGTAAAGTGTCATAAGGTGTTAATAAAGTTCATAACATAGACTATCCTTTATTGTTATGGCTAGTATGGCTTTATGAGTCAAAACCATATCCTATTGTTTGTACTCACATTTATATTATTAAGCCACATATTTATGCAGAAAACCTAATTGAGTTCTGATGGGATTTCTGAAAAGCCACAACTGCTGAAGAGCTACAGGGTTTGTCAGATGCTGCAGGGGTGTGGACCACTCTCTGGTGAGTGCTGTCATCCAGAACATAATAGCAAACAGCAAATTCTTGCACATTTGTAACTCATCTGTCTTGGTGCATGCATTGGACTGAGTACAAGGTAGTTTTCAACACGTTGGCTTTACCACAGCAAATACACAGAGTGGCAAACAATTGTTTGCTTCATGTACATATAAAATTATTATCTTCTAAGTGTGGGCAGACATTTTATTATGACCATGTACCAAGTACTGCGCATGAAGAAGAAAACCAGAAGGCATGGTGAAATAGCTACGTTTTGCTGCATCCAGTCAAAAGCAGACCAGAAATGACAGGTGTCAACACCTACTGGTAACTATGAGAAATACCACTGTGGAATGACACTGGCTGCAAAACTGAACAGGAACCCTTCAAACTCTTGACTGTAAGCAGTGTTGAAAATGAAATAAAAATAAACTGCAGGAAATAAGCTGCAGGAAAAAAATCCACAAGAAAAGAAATTAAACCAGGAAATACTTTCAAGAAAGGAAAAAGGAAAGGAAAGGAAAGGAAAGAATGAGAGGGGGGGAGAAGGGCATCATCATTAAAATTATCATGCAGAAAGCGTAAGTAAAAAATGGGGCTGTTGAGTAGCAAACAGTGTTTGACCTTAATGTAAGGTGTATTGAGTGGAATGGTGAATCAGGGGAGAGAGCACTCCTGGGATGCTCGGAGTTGTTCACGAGGAGCAAAGCTGACAACATTTCCAAGCATAAAAAAGCAGACAATGGAAAGTAGTCACAAAAGTAAATTTCCCCAGGGGAGATTTGTCTCCCTGGAGAATTTCGGTAGCTAACAGATAGTCTCCTGGCTGATTTTGAGTACAAATGAGCCTCAGAGAGCTCTGAATAGTCCTCTAGCAGAGCCTGTCCACCTCTGTTCACTGTGGAAGGACCGTGAGAAGATGGACTGTGCTGGGCCAGCCTGCCCCAGCACCACCCGGCACCAAGAGGGGAGATCCTGCCTTTACAGGGGAGCAGGATTGCCTACTCAGAAACAAACATGAGTCTGTGAAGCTAGGGATGGGTTCTTGTATTTATTCGTTGAATATATTTAATGGCAAAGTAAAAAAAAAAACAAATTTGGGTCACAGCCAAGCAAGCTAGCAAGGCATAAGGTGACTTTTAACTCAAAAGGTGAAGCATTGCCCAAGAACCTGAACAAACACATTCATTTTTATGAAGAGAGGGGTAAACCTGCTCAGAAACATGACACAATAAGCTGGACCAGGTGTCAAATTTTGCTGTCCTTGCTCTGTCCTTTTTGAGAAGCGGCTCTGCCTGACTTCTCTGGACCCTTCGGCTATGCTGAGACATCAGGTCTGACCCTAATTATCTCCCTCCCACTTTACTGCCTTCTCCTCTCTGCCTCTCTTCTTTCTGTGTGGATTTTCCAAGTGGCATTAAAAAACAGAAGTGCTGGAAGAGGTGCCAGACTGCTCTAGAGGCTGAGATGCTATACATGAACAATGAAAGGCAGATAAACACCCACAGATATACCCCAGCCCTGACCTGGCAGGATGCTGTCTGGGGGGAGGTGGCAATCAATATTCACATCTTATCAATTCCCATAGCATCTGCCAACACAGGGGGAGGGGAAGCCACCCCAGCCTACTTTTTTAATAATATGGATATTGTTCATAAAGTTGGAGACATTTTATATACAAATACAGATCAGTTCACAGCCATCTGCTTATTTTCTATGTAACATCTAAAGTATCATAAGGGTGTTACATAGAATACGAATACAAGCTCTTACCTCTGCTGCTGAGCTTAAAATAAAAAAAAGGGAAACAAAAGAGAAAAGAAGAAAATATAGGAGTTGGTATGCAGTGAAAAGCAAAGCACTGAGACAGCATTTTCAAATGGTGGTTGCCTGGGCTGCTGTCGTTTGGAGATGCAGTTTGGCCTGGTAGGTGGATATGCTGGCACAACCCTGCTCTGGCCTGGGGCAAGTCACCTCCTGGCCTTCAAAGCCTTCTCTCATCCTCCCAGGGACCTCCTAGCCTTTTTCATGTTCTTTCTACTTTTGTGTCTTAGGGGCAGAAATCATCCTTTACACTAAGCATTTACACATACAATAATAGGCCCCACATTTCATGTGCTAGTCCAATAATACTTTATTGGTGGGTTTGTTTAGTGTTATATTCTTCCACATAAAAGCAGGCTTGCTTATTCCCTGCTAGGGCATGCTCTAAACCTCTGCAGATGAGCTGTGGTTTGTATTGCCCGGGCTGCGGTTTTGGACCTACAGGTCCCTGCAGCACAACCAACCTCCACCATTTACAAGCAGCTCCAAAATGCTGGACTCGATAAGTAACAGGTGGTTCATTATTCAGAATTAACCTGCCATGGTCAGTAGAGAAAAAAGAGCCAGCCTGGTGCCCTGGTTGATTCCCACCAGAGCCCAGACCCACAAGGCATGGGGAGATGCACAAATTCACTGATCACCTGCCAGATTCATTGTCGCTCGAGGTTTTTTAACTACTGCATTTAAATCACAGCTAATTCTGATCAATCAATATTGTTTCCCTGACTGGCCAGTTTGGTAATTTTATCTTCATGTTTGTTCACATTAGTAAGTATCAATTTCCTGTGGGATGCAGTACATCTTCCTGTAGTAAGTGAGGGTGAGGTCTGCTTGGCAATGTTTCTGTTATGCAGTTATTTCTGAAGTTTGGGTATTGGCATACTTAACACACTCTGATTTTATCCCCAAAACTGGGATTCTATGCAACAGCAAAGAAGAAAAAATATCTAAAAACTGCAGCCACTACTTCCCTATGAAAATAGCGTTAGGCAAAGATTGATCTGAATGCTTTTCATTTGGGTTATCCTTTTTCCCTTCTATTAGCATCCTGATTCCTTTTGTCTTTGTTATATTTGTGCAATAGCAACACTTTACAAATACTGCTAATGCTTCTTCACTTTACAAGGTCCAGAGCAGCCTCCTCACAGTTAGTACAACTCTCCTTATTTTCTGCAAGCTTTTACACATACTTCTAGGATAGGAAAGCTACAACAAAACTTCAGCCTGTCAGAAGAAAATATCTAAACTTTGAAGGTTCTACTTTTGAACTAGAAAACAATTTATTTTGCAGATACTTCTACAGGACAGTGGAATAATTTTCAAGGCTTTAAGAAATTCCAGTTCTATCACTACCAAAGTTACAGCCACATCCAGGATAACTTAAGACTAAGGGAAATATTTGCTAAAGGGATAGCTAGAAGATACTCATCTTCCCTCCCCTTTGATGCCCTTTTATCTGTGGACACTCAGTGAGTGTAGGATGATGCTACTACAGAAGCACTGCAGCTAGAACAAAGTAATGATAACCAAAGTGCCACTCATCACTCACAGAAATAAGCCTCGAAGTAGGGTCATGGGCAGAAAACACTTTCTCATCCCATTCATGAACCGCTGAGACAGATACATGCCCAGAGCTGAGTTGAACTGTGCATGACTAGTTTTGTATATTCTTAGTACCGTTGTTGTTGTTGTAACTTTTCTTTTTGTGTTGTCCCAGTAAATTGTCCTTAACTCAACCCATGACATGCTGGGGTTTTTTTTTATTCTTTTCTCCTTTCTGATTCTCCTCCCCGTCCCACCGGAGGGGGGCGGGGAGGAGTGAGCGAGCGGCTGCGTGGTCCTTCATTACCGGCTGGGCTGAAACCACGACACCCACCAAACTACAGCCCTACATTTTCCAGACCTGCCTTTCAGTTGCTGTCATCCCCAGCTGCATCAATGGGGGCACAGATCATCAGGTAATTAATCCTCCTTTAATGTGATGAAACCAGGGAGACTTGGTGCTAGCTGCCCACTGGGTACATATCTCAGTGGTACTTAACATTTCCAGCTAGGTGCCTACGTAATATAACACTGGTTTTACAATTACAGTTGATGATGATGAGTTTCATTCTGAATTTCATACTAGGAATCTTCCATTTGGAGTAGATGATCATGGTAGGTCCCTTCCAATTGAAAATATTCTATTCTATTCTATTCTACCCTACCCTATTCTATCCTATTCTACCAACATGATGCAGAATGGTCACTTTTCATGCTTCTATTTTTATATCAAAGCTTCAATTTCATAATATCTCCCAGCCTGACAACTCACTGCATGCAGGAACTCTACATATAGGTTTTGGGAGGTCTTGAGTGGTACAAGGCAGCATATTGCACACGAGCTAATTAACTTCTGGAAATAATTCAGGGTCTAGCTAACTCCAGCTGTGTTACCTGGGGTCATTTTCCACTCTCAAACTATGAAGGTTCTTTGGGTTTTAACACAACAAAATGTCTTTTGTCTTTCTACAATACATTATACTGGCAAAGCAACTCCAGCCATGCTGACAGAACTGCATTTTAGCAGTTAGCCTACTTCTTGCACCCCACATGTTATGGTGATAAATGGTAGTAATGGCTTTGGCTGGCACAGTATTAGTGGTCAAAGATCACACACTTTTCAGAGCTTTGTCCCATACCTTTTGCACATGCAGAAATGAGTAGTGAAGAAAACGAGCTTCAGCATGTTCATTCAGACTTGTTACGGGGAACACAACCTTTTAGGTTCAGACTTTTTACGGGGAACACAACCTTTTAGGTTCAGACTACATTAACTCAGGAGGAGTACAGGGATCATGTTAGGTCATGCAGAGAGGAAATTAGAAAGGCAAAAGCTCAGCTAGAACTCAATCTGGCCACTATTGTAAGAGAGAACAAAAAATGTTTTTACAAATATGTTAACAATAAGAAGAGAGCCAAGGAGAATACCTATCCTTTACTGGATACAGAAGGGAACATTGCCACCAGAGATGAGAAAAAGGCTGAGATACTTAATGTCTTCTTTGCCTCAGTCTTTAATAGAGAGACCAGTTAGCCTCAGGGTACTCTGCCCCCTGAGTGGGAAGGCAAGGACGAAGAGCAGAATATACCCCCCTTAATCCAGGAGGAAATAGTTAGTGACCTACTATGCCATCTGGACACTCACAAATCTATGGGACCAGACGGGATTCAACCAAGAGTACTGAGGGAGCTGGTGGAGGTGCTTGCCAAGCCACTCTCCATCATCTATCAGCAATCCTGGTCAATGGGGGAGGTCCCAGATGACTGGAGGCTTGCTAATGTGACGCCCATTTACAAGAAGGGTCGAAGGGAGGATCCGGGGAACTACAGGCCTGTCAGCTTGACCTTGGTACCAGGGAATAGTATGGAACAGTTCATCTTGAGTGCGCTCACATGGCATGTGCAGGACAAACAGGGGATCTGGCCCAGTCAGCATGGGTTTATGAAAGGCAGGTCCTGCTTGACCAACCTGATCTCCTTCTATGACCAGGTGACCCGTCTAGTGGATGAGGGAAAGGCTGTGGATGTTGTCTACCTGGACTTCAGCAAGGCCTTTGACACTGTCTCTCATGGCATACTCCTTGAGAAGCTGGCATCTCATGGCTTGGACAAGTGTACTCTTCACTGGGTGAAAAACTGGCTGGCTGGATGAGCCCAGAGGGTTGTGGTGAATGGAGTTAAATCCAGTTGGCGGCGGGTCACAAGTGGTGTTCCCCAGGGCTCAGTACTGGGGCCAGTTCTGTTTAGTATCTTTATCAATGATCTGCATGAGGGGATCGAGTGCACTCTCAGCAAGTTTGCAGATGACACCAAGTTGGGAGGAAGGGTTGATCTGCTCGAGGGTAGGAAGGCTCTACAGAACGATCTGGACAGGCTGGATTGATGGGACGAGGCCATTTGTATGAGGTTCAACAAGGCCGAGTGCCAGGTCCTGCGGTTCGGTCACAACCCCATGCAACGCTACAGGCTGGGGGAAGAGTGGCTGGAAAGCTGCCCGTCGGAAAAGGACCTGGGGGTGTTGGTCAACAGCCGGCTGAGTATGAGCCAGCAGTGTGCCCAGGTGGCCAAGAAGGCCAAGAGCATCCTGGCCTGTATCAGAAATAGTGTGGCCAGCAGGAGCAGGGAGGTGATTGTTCCCCTGTACTCGGCACTGGTGAAGCCGCACCTCGAGTCCTGCGTTCAGTTTTGGGCCCCTCGCTGCAGGAAAGACATGGAGGTGCTGGAGTGTGTCCAGAGAAGGGCAACTGAGCTGGTGAGGGGCCTGGAGCACAAGTCTTATGAGGAGCAGCTGAGGGAACTGGGGTTGTTTAGCCTGGAGAAAAGGAGGCTGAGGGGAGACCTTATCGCTCTCTACAACTACTTGAAAGGAGGGTGTAGCGAGGTGTTGCTGGTCTCTTCTGTCAGGTGGCTGGAGATAGGACGAGAGGAAATGGCCTCAAGTTGCGGTAGGGGACGTTTAGGTTGGATATTAGGAAAAATTTCTTTACTGAAAGGGTTGTCAGATATTGGAACAGGCTGTCCAGGGAAGTGGTTGAGTCACCATCCCTGGAGGTATTCAAAAAGCACGTAGTCAAGGCACTTCGGGACATGGTTTAGTGGGCATGGTTGACGGTTGGACTCAATGATCTTGAAGGTCTTTTCCAACCTAAATGATTCTATCATTCTATGATTCTATGATTCTACATGAAAGGCATTTAAAAGCGTGGGACACTGCTGCACTGCAGTTTTTACTCCTAGCCTCATTGACTGCAATTTCCACCCCCCTTATCTTTCCCCACTTGACCTACTGAGTAAATACTTCTGCCCAGGTTGTATGACTTTCCACCCAGCAAAGCTGAAACCCTTTTCTTGGCATCACAAGCTCTTCAGGGTTGTTTTGTGTACCAGATCCTATTCTGATAGCCCATGGACCACAATTCATAATACAAATAATGTTTACTGCAGCTCTTGGAGGTATCGCCAACTGCACGGTGCCTCTGTTTAAACAGCATCTGCCAGAAGATGAAGGCAGGGCCCTGCCTGACTCCAAAAAGGAGACTTCATGATGCTGGCACCAGAAACAACCTGGGACCTGCAAGCTGACTAGGCCATGGAATCACCTTCCTCCAGAGAGGGTCAGAGCCTGCAACAAGGGCAACCCAGGGCAGAATAACTGGTTTGGAAAATGAGCAAGGCTGACTGAAAGGATCAGGGCAGAGAAGATTAATTCCTGAAAAGTTACCAGTAGATGTACGTGTTATGAAGAGGCACTGTAGAGCACACAGAGGAAAAACTGTATGAAACGTAAAGTTCATGCGTGCAGTAAGTAGAAACCCAATGCAAGCTCAGAGAACGGGACTGGAGTAAACCAGACTGACACATCAGCCAGCCTGTGAATAGGCTAAACACTTTTTGGTATATCTATGCAGTGTTGTACAACTTACGGGTTTATTTAATTTTTAATTTTGCCTCATATGAATAGGTACCTGGCACTGCCAAGGCAGAAAGAGACAGCAGTCAGTCACAAACTGAGATAGAAACAACTTGAGGTGAAAGATTTTACTGAACCTGGGAGAACCAGTCTCCTCTCAGGTATTTGCTGGACTCCTCCAAAGTTGAAAGAGTGAAAAATTGCCAAAGGCAGGTTTAGGCTCTAAGACAGAAGACAGTCCTGGGCTGCTCCAAAGAACCAGGACTGAGCCTTCAGTACATGCCAGAACTGGGGATCCTGAGGCACATTTCCAGGATGAACACCCTTTTCCCAAGGCACTGCAAGAGCCAGGGTGGAGATACCGAGCCAGTGACCAAGCCTCTTCTCTGGCCAGTCTTGAAGCTTACAAAAAACCACAAGATTTGGACTGGGGCATAACTCTGCAGTTTTGGAGTTGTCTGAGATTGGCATCACATGTCCATGCACATTATGGAAGGAGAAAGAAAGCACGTTACTGCTTGTGCAGGTTGAATTTGAGGAGACTAGGAGACTTCCATTTAAGCACTGCACAACTCATGTTTAAAAAGCTTGTCAAGGTATTACAGAATTGGTTCAGTCTTTTGTCTCGTATTACAGCTGCAGCATCTCCAATGGACTCTGCCTTCCCAAAATGCTCATTAACCCAGACCTCCTGAATCACAACTGCTCTACCTGCCATTAAAACTGCACTGCTGTAAGTCAAGTCCCTTTCTTACAGATCATGAAAGAACATCTTAAGAATAAAATTTATTCACCAAAAATCTGGGAGGAATTCAGTTCAGCAGGGAAGTAAAATCATTCATTTTGATGAAGCTGACATAACACCAGAACTGTTTTTTTTAAATTGTTACATGACATGCTCACTGTTTTACAGTTAATTGGAAAAACCCATAAAGTTACAGAACTGTTCTGATCTATAATAAAAATACAACCATTGTGCTACAGTTAAGTCCCTAAGTCACTGCTGAGCAGGGTATAATAATTATTGTGGACTTGGCTCAACATTTGGAGCCAGACATAAAAAAAAAGGCTTTGGTACGTTGCCACTGAGAGAGGGAGTCTGGGACAAACTCAGTGCAAGGGAAAATAGATCCTTCCCTTACCTGCCTCCCTTACCATGCCAGTATTTGAAGCAGGCAGTCTGGAGCAGAGCTGCAGCAAGGTGATAAAGAAAACCACACAGTGGTCTCGCTGCTGGCCAGTAGCACAGCAGAAACCCTGGGAGACAGGCATGGGATGTTGGCTGGGTCGGGGCAGGGCTCAGGACTGCAGTGTGCCAGGAGCACTGGACACAAACCCCTTCGAGGTCTGCAAGTGCTACCACAGCACAGGCAGTAAATTATACCTTTTCAGCAGGCCACATTATTGAATAGCAATAACTTTCCATAATAACTAATTAGTGTCAAATATAGACCAGACACTTGAAAGAGAAAGTGCTGTAGCTCTTCTTCCTTCATCGAATTGCAGGGCTGGGGTCGAGCTTTATTCATCTGCTGGACTGGCACTAGAAAGTACCTGCATGTGAGCCAGGACCTTCCCTTTGGTAGCTGTGGGTTGAATCAAGCCGTTTGTCACCTCCCGCAGCTCTACGGTGCTGTTACTTCTGCGGCCACCCTGCCTGGACAGGAAGCTCTGGTGTGTTTGGTTATCCCATGCTCATCCCAGAGACTTCCTCCAGCTCCCGCTCCCAGTGGGGACCCAGGTCTGCAAAAGCAGGCTCCCAGCAGCATCCATCTCCTGCAGGGCTCACACCTCCCAGGAACGGGCTCACTCCTCCCACAAAGGTTCCTTGGCATCCCCGAGATCCTGGGAAACCTCAGAAAAGGTTTATTTTGGCGGGCTCAATAACGTGGGCACGGTCAGCACTCTATTCCCCCACTTGTGCATCAAATGGGGACATATCTATGTCACTCCATGTCATGCATGTCGCCTTTTCATTCATAAAAGGCAGCCTGTATCTTTAATCACTTTGCCAGAATAATAGCAAAGAAACAAGCACTTGATTGCCTGTGTTATCAGACACTATTGGAAAAGTCTAGATAAGGATGCTGAACAACCTTGGCTTATTAGTATTCCACATGCAAATGCTTCCCCATAATCCAGAGTCATCTGTATCCCGGCAACCCTTAAAATTTCATTCTCACTGAATTGCCAGATCTTTATCAAAATATAATTACAGTCTTAATTTGGATGATAAATTTTGATTGCCTGTGCTGTGCCAAAAAAAAAAAAAAATTGTCAGGTAAACGAGAACTGAGATACAACTGTGAAATGTGAATCTGCATATTCTGACATTGGTGCATCACCTTTCCTCTTATCAAAATTTGGGCTCTGATAGCTAGTATTGAGGTTATGTAGGGGTAAATAGGCAGGGACATGAAAAACCATTCTTCTGATGCCATCAAATGAAAATTGTGCTAAAACCAAGGAGGAATTTGAAATCTGCAGCTGCATACAAAGATTATCACTATTATGAAGATTATATACTATTATCATTATGAGGTGAATGATGTGCAGCACTGCTGTGCAAACCTGGAAGAAAACACTGGTCCTTCCTGAAACAAGAGGAGATTGTGCAGAACTTGCCTTTCCTCCCACTCCTTTTTTCCCCCCTTTAAAGACTGACAGAAAATAGCACAGTGTTTTATAGTTACATCCAGAGGGTTCTCAAAATGCAAGGGTCACAAAATGGCTTCAGATTTCAGCAAATTGTTCTAGTGTTCATCTTAAACCTAACTGACAGTTTTTAAAAGCACTCTTAAGAACAGCCTTTGTGGTTGACTCATTTCAGTGAGATCTTTCAGCATTAAGAGCTTGGCTGTTATGAGGCTTAAGGAAAGGGGTGCCGTTTTCCAGCAATGATAGTAGAGTCCTATGTATATAGGCTACCACCACGTAAATGCCTTGTGTCTGCACGCTTCATAGGGCAAAAAATAGCTTCCTTCACTTACGTGCTTATGTGAGCCAACATCTTTTATTCCTTGAAATGACTGAAGATATTAGGATTCATGCATGTATCACAACAGACCAGAATCATCCATCTTTACTATGTGCTGTTATAGTGATATATTTGACCCCACTCCCATCTGCAGCAGATGCAGAATCAGCCTCTACATATAATCGTATGAGGATACAGTTGGAATTCCCATCTCTTCAATCGAGCATTATTACCAAAGATGTGCTGCTGGGTGGGGATGCAAACTTCTACCTTCCAAGAATTGATATGATTACAAAGATTTTTCCAAACGTAAACATGTAGCCTAAAAAAAGTATCCCAGAGGAACTACCTGCTCTACCAACAGAGCCCAAAGGAGAGGAGACAGCCCAGCAGGCAAGCGATGGAGGTTACCTAGTTTCTGACTTACCAGACTACAGCAGTCCAAACCCACTTCAGTTTTACTCTGTTGAAATGCCAGGGGGAACAGATAGTTACTTGAATGAGAATGGCATAAATGCAATTAGACACTGACCTTAGTGTTTCTTGGTCACATGCACAGAGTTGAACTCATTGCTAAATTTGGGACTGGGAAGTTCTTCTTTTCCTCCTCCCCTCCATGCACACTCACAATGAGTTATCTGCACTTTCTCTGCAGACCTGATAAGGATCCTTTCCTAGGACAGATGTGATCTCATCCCTTGAAAAGTGACTTCCTCACCTCCTGTCAGGGCTTTGGGTACTCAGCCTCAGTCCTCTTTGTTATCTACTTCTATAACTTTGATCACCATTGCATGCACCATAAAATACTTCCCTGACATACCTGTTTGCTTGAATTCACTCCCATAGAGCTGATGTTGTCCTCCCCTGAGAAGACCATGCAAGGTGAGAACAACTGGAACAGTAAGTAAATTCTACCACATAAACATACAGAGGGATTACACTGTAGATTGAAAGTCATACTGTGTTGGAGTGACAGTATGAAAAATGTGCTTCTTCGTGGGCAGTGGTTAACTACATCACTCAAGTGAAGTCTGTTTCCTTCATGCTCCACTGCCTCAGCCCTCTCCAAGAGACCACTCCAAACCAAGTGCAGTTTTGACCAGTCTGGTGTAAGCAAACACAGTTGCCAACTAATGATAAGACCCAAAGCTCACTGAAGCCCAGAGAGATACTGCAACCTTTGCAGTCACTTCTCTGAACTGGTTCCCATTCCCTAACAGTCCTGTCCATCACTGACACATCAGTAACACTTTTGCTGACAGTAGCAGTAGAAAGTTTTATGGCTGAATAGGCTCAGGCACTGAACTATTCTTGTCCCCTTGGTGGTAAGACCTCAATGGGGCTAAGTCATACTGCAGTAGAAATGGAGGGCAGGAAGAAACCACGAGAGAACAGTCTAGTCCATGACTTCTACAACCCTGAAACACAGCTAAAATGCTATAAACAGCAAATGAAGCACCCACCCCTCAGACACAGAAGATGCTTCCAGTAGTGAATTTTGACTGATGTGTGACTGAACCTGTCCTAAAAACACCAAAATGCAAAGCCAAGCATAATTCCACTGCTCTAAAGTGGACTAAACATTTCTAGTCCACCTCAACTTTACTTCTTAAAAAGCCTAAAAGAAGGACATCCCATATTCTTGTCCCAGTGCTTTATTTCTCTTTGCACTTGGAAAGGTCTTCCTAACCTTCCCTGCTGCAAAGTCAGCTGGTTCCTATGGGGGAAGGCTGCAGAAGCAGGCACACTGGCTGCAGTCACATGCAGCTCCCCTCTTCTTTGGGTAGCTGACTTCATCTCTAGTGCGTGAATTTGTAACTTCTCACCTAAGATGAACTGAGCTGAGACAAATGAGCCAGAACTAGTGCCATGGAATACTCCAGGCAGGGGGCAGGGGGAATAGCTGAGCCCCCAAAGGAGGAGGATGAATCAATGCTTACTCCAGATGCATAGTTCTTTGCTTCCTTTTAAAAAATGCATTAATTTCCTGCTGGTGAAGGGTGCCACACTAACATCAGAGGAAAACAAAGTTGCCTATCCACAGTAGAAGATTCAGCCTAGCACTAGAAAGATGGAAAGCTTCCATATACCATGGTGACTAGTTCAGTACAGTCCCTCCACCTGCCAGGCACACTACCCCCACATAAGCAGTATCAGTGAAGGTAAGCATACACCTGGATGAAAAACACACTGATAGGAAAATGTAATTTTTAAAGCCTGGCTTTTGGCTCCAAGTTACATATTCCAACACTAAGGCTAACACTGGGAGGACTGGCAGAAGAAAAAGGTTACCAGATTTACTCTCCCTCTGCACCATGGCTTGTTACAGGGGGAGGAGTTCAAAACGGCCCCTGTGACAGCTGCCAGCATCTTCATGACAGCTGGTAAAAGAGAGGCTTATTCCTTCCAAATATTTTTCAGTGAGAGCTTTCTCAAGGGGAGCAATGGATTCCCCAAGCCTTCATCCTCTCAAGGAACCTCCAGAAGGAACATTTCATATTCAGAAGGTATCACAATGTTCCTATTTCTATCCTGCCTCTTTCATTCTTGAGCCCAGATCTCCCATCTTTGAGCTCACAGTTGCCGTGATAGGCTACAGCAGAAGGTATGTGGCTATCACATGCACATCCCAAGTTCCTAGTAAGCAAAACTGAGCTTTGGCTTCCTCAGCTATCATCTCGGATGTTCTCCTGGGTGAGAAGACAACCAAGTCTCACCATTGGCAAACGGGAGCCCAGAGAGGAATGTTATGAGCCTTCCACAGCCAACTAGACTCCCAGCATTACAGCCTCTGCCTTTGGACCAAGCAGCATCACAACAACCACAAATCCAAACCGTGCCAGTGATACCAGTAGCTGAATACTTGGAAATATAAACTGGGGATGCTCTTTCCTGACTGCCATTTTGGCTAAACCACTTTACCCTTGGTGGACCTGTCTTGACAACCTTATTTATCTAAAAATGGCTTGACTGCTTCTGCGGATTCCAGGAACTGGCAAGCAGCATAACCCCCTGTGCTGCCGACTGTCCACGGTGCAGCCTAGCAGCCCACTGATTTCTATGAAAGACAGCAACAGGGCAAGTGCAGTGGAGGGAGCAGCATGCAAGTGGTTAATGCATGCTGTCTCAAACAGCCAGAATCTCTTATGTTGGCATTTTCCATTCAGTTCCACTAGAATTAAACTGCTCATAATAAAAACCTGGCAATCAAAAGCAAAGAAATTGTCATCAAAGCAAGATTCATTTCTATATATATAGTTGACCAGAAGTCTTTCTGCCTCTTACAAGCAACATTAAATGTCATCCATTACAGCAACAAATGCCAGCCAAGTCCCTTTCTTTCCACCTGTGATTTTAAAAGTACATTTCCCGTGCAGAAAGCTGTGTGCTTGGCAACCTCTGCATTTCCCCTCCTGATGAGTAGCAGAAATGCTGCATGCTAAACTCTCTCCTGTAATGACATGGATTCCCACACCAGAGAAAAATTCTCAAACTACCCAGGCAAAACTTCAAATAAGCTGCAAGGTATTTAACAATCCGGAGGCAAAAGCGAAAGTCAAACCCTCAAAGCAGAGAGAGAGAGAGAGGGAGGGAGGGAGGGAGAGAGAGAGAGAGAGAGAGAAAGAAATGCCCTCTGCCTGACCAAAAATAACAGAACAGTTCTGCATAGGAAAGAAAATGAATTACCATTGTGGGGACCCTCAGTCATTTAGAGTGTCCAGTCAAGGCTGAGAGCCATTCTGAGACTGCAGGTTTTTCCTCTAACTTCACTCCCCGGCTCTGCAAGGAACTGGTTAAAAATGACATCACTGCTCATACTACCCTCCCCCCCTCCCCATTCACTTGCTAAAAAAGCTGAGGCTGCTCCTCTCCCCCCCTGCATTGGCTCCAGATTTGGTCCTCACTCCTTGCCAAGTTCCAGGTCTGCACTTGACCATGCAGGTTGGTGTCAGTGCGGGACAGAGGATGCACTGTCTCTATGTGCTTTTACAGCATCCCCACTGGCACCCACTTGAAAAATAAAATAACCTTTCCCTTAAGAAATCAGAAGAGGTCTAACCTCGAGATGTATAATGCATTACACAGCCAGCTCCGTTTATAGAAGGCAAACAGTCTTCCTCTTTGAAGCAGGAGGGAGAGAGAGACCTTCCTAGGGGCTCTGCCTTTTGCCTTGTCTTCCTTACAGGAGAGGACCTTCTCTGTGGTTTGCTGCATCCTCCTTGCATTAGGACTGCAATCTATCTTTTTTTTTTTTTTTTATTTCCCTCCCCCTGGGCGTGACATCATCAGACACCAACTCTACTTCTGTAATAAAAAAGGATCCTGAGCAGAGCTACCTGGGACGAGGTCATCTGGAGGACCCAGGCGATGCTGGCTCCTGAGCAATTGTCACTTCTTACAAAATACCCGGCTCTTACACAGTGTCATCTGGATTTAATCACGCTGTGCTTGCTGCAGACCAGGACACCCAGCTGCCAGGCTGAGATCAGTCTCATTTCTATCCGCGCTGGCTCCACTGGCACCAACAGAGAGCAAGTACCTCCGGTGCGCTCCCCTGGTACCCACGACTCACCTCACAACTCCATTTGTTTCCCTCCCCTAACTGCTGGGAAGGATGCTGCAGCAAAATGCCTCGGCCAGCACTCCCGGCTGCTACAAAGCAGCCAGGCTGTGAGCACCTGGCACACACGCTCTCAACACTACACTGCTCCGTTCTCCGAAGCTCCTCAGCCTAAGCATCACTGAAGGGAGCCTTCTGAAAACATTGTCATCCCTGACTGACAGCTGCAGGAGCCAGCAACTCATGGCCGAGCAGGAGGCCAGCCGCAGCGCAGGGCCTGTTGCCAAGGGCACCCACCGACTTATTTTCCCTACCTGTGTTTTCTCTCCTGGGGTAGCGGTGGGGCTTGTGCTGAGCGCTGCCCATCACCAAGGTGGCTAGGGCGGCTGGGGTGAGCCTTGCCACCGCCGCCGGTGTGAGGGATGGACGGCGACTCCCAGGGTCCGCAGCCTCCCTCACGCGCTCCCATGCTCACGGCGGCAGCCGGCAGCGGCGGCAGCGACGACAGCCACAGCACTGGCAGGAGAGAGGAGTCTGTGTGTACGTGCATATGTATAACATATGCCTTCGTATACCTATTATATACACACAGAGCTACATGCAGATATAAACACAGACGTGCTTTCTGGATCTCTTACTGCTACCAGCAATGCTGCAGACGTATCAAATATTGCATAATCAACAGGACCGATGGGATAAAGCTGCATTTGGAAACACCCTCAGAGTCGTTTGTACGCTACCTGTCTATACAGCCTGCACACGAATACAACCGTTGCTGCTATGTTGATTCAGGTGAGTATTTGACATAGGGCTGTAAAAGCCTCACAAAACTCATGCGAACTCCTCTAGAAGGTATAGTGGTATGTCACACACATGTCATGTAATGGTACTTCCTTGCATGCTAGAAATGTCTGACATGGGGGGGTGCTGCAAAAGTCTTTCAGCAATGAAATCCCCAGCAGCCTTCTGAATTAGGAACATGTTGGTGCATCGAGTCCCGGAGAAAATCCCTGCTAGAGACAGGGAGCCAGCAGGAAGTTGAAGGAAGTCAGTAAAAATCCTGCCTCAGGGTTTACTCATAAGTCCTTCCCCCTTCTCTCCTTCAGGTCTGTGTTTTGCATGTGGGCTGCTAACACATTCATATCAAATACCAGAGCCCTTCTGAATGAGCCAGGGTTGAAAACCTGACATCTCCTGTCAGCTGGGATAGAAGAACGTTACACACTCAGCAAAGAGCAGGTGGTATTACCCTGGGATAGGTTTTCCACTAAAGAGCCTGCCTCTCGATCTTTTAGCAAGTGTATGGCCCTGCAGGTCCTCTTCTCCAAATCACAGCCCTGCCAGGCTGCACCCATCTTCTCTGGGCATGCAGCAGGCACAGGCCTCTGGCATGGGCAGGAAAGAACCTGAGACTGAGGAGGGATGACTGTGGTAGATTAGGGATGTGGGACCATCTTTGAAGCTCCTCTGGTGTGAACCTTCAGATAAATACAGAAGAACGTGTCCTCTGCCACTACTCATTAATCAAACCTCAGTTTTCTCACCGTGATAGGGGTATCACAGTCATTAGCAAAGGGGGATCCTATGTACACGTAGCAGCGTCAATAGCATCTCTGGAGTAACATCGATTATACATCATAAGATCAAAAGAGAAGAAAGCAGGAAGTGTGCCAATTCACCAGATAAATCTCCATATTTCCCTTCTAAATGAAGTAAGTGTTTAACCCAGCTTCTTAATGAAAAAAGGCAAACCTGCTGCCTGTCCCCTGCATCCCACCCCCATAATTTCTGAGTTCCTTGCCCAAATTTGCCAGAATAATTTGATTATGTCCTATAATTAAGTTCCTATAAATTTTAGGTGGGAAAAAAAAATAATCAGTGCCACTCTCATTGAGGACAGCCAAATAAAAATCAACTATTGCGCTTTCCAGTGGGAACCTACTCACTGGCTGGCCCTGTGCTAGCAGTGGTTCCCTTGCCCTGGGAGAGGGAAGGGTGTCCTGCGGCTTTTCTAAGAAGGCAGAGAGCGTTTTGGAGAGTAAAGGACAAGTTGACAAATCCACATGAAGTCCTTACTTCTTGGTTTTCTTTGGTTAATGGGACAATTTGTTTTGTGTTTCTGTTTTCTCTTCCTAAATTTGCTTCTCATGGGTCTATCAGCACTTTGGAGCTCAAATGCCTAGGTATTTTATCCCCTGAAGAAACTTTTGAACACCCCCTTCTCATTTTACTTTGGTTCTCCTAAGCGATGACATTATTTTAATCTGCAGACAGGAGCGTTTGCAGACCACTGGCTGGTTGTAACAGCTCCCAAACCTGAAAGTTCCACGCTTGTTCCTGGTCGTGAGATGTTTTTGTAGGAAAGCAAACAAACCCATTCCTTTAAGAAAGAACAGGCAAACAAAGTGCGGAGTTGGGGGGTGGAAAGAACCCAACATAAATAAATGAGGGCTGAAACTACATCCAGAGCTCCCAAAACTCCCAATCAAAGAGGTAGAAATCCTTCCAGCCAGAAGAAAGAGGAGCCTGCATACCTCTCCCATCATTTCCCCTCCTATTATACTAATAGTTTCACTTGGCTAACGCAGATTGTTTCAAGTATTTGGGTGACTGAGTTGAATATCAGTGCTCAAATAAATGAGCGTCAAGTAGCAGCACTGCCCTAATGTATGCATTTCAGTGTACCTTGGGGTACTTCCAAAGTAAATGGGGTAGAATATACTCCATATTATATGAATTCTCCACTTGCCTTAGCAAATGCACCTCATTCAGGATTTCCACTATCTTCTTTAATCTAGCACTATGCCTCCCATGAGCACAGTTTAACAAATGTATTATATAGTATAAATGGGTGTTTCCCATTTTGAGAATCATTCGGAGGTGAGCTGAGAGTCCTGGTCTATTTTTCTGCTTTGACCAGTCTTTAAATGCAATCAAGTCTGGTAAAGACATGAAGAAGTCAGCAGATGAATGTCACACATCTACATCCTCTGCTATTTTTAACATTACAGAATGTACTGAAAGGAAGAACTGAAAGTCCTCTTCTTTAATGATGTCCCTGCAATTTAAAAAAAAATCTAAATTTCAATACTCTTCCATTTCAACCCAAACTGTTACAAAGTAAATCAAGGTCATGGCTGTCTGTCACTTTCCCAAATTACTCTTGAGTAAAGACTGCCCTCAGCCAAATAATATCAGTCTAAATAGGAACTCAGCCTCTCCTGTTTCATTATCCCAGGGAGGTTTCAATTTCAAAGCTGACTTGGACTACATAAAAGTCAGCTTTTAAGCAAGAGCAGTGTGAATATTCCTCCTTCCCCTCTATTTTACGTTCTCAAGGAAAGAAAGAAGAAAATAAGACCCAGTACCAGTTTTGCTGACCTGACACAAGAGGAGGAGACAGAACAGCGTGGCATTCCTCTGAGAGGAAGTCTCAGTGCCATTTTTTCATTGCCTATTTTCCCTCCTGCTCCACTTGACCGTGTGGTACCCTAAAAACAGGCTGCTCCAGCCTGCTGCTCCCATTTCAGAGGGTCTGGCCATCCTTGGCGGAGACAGCTCCAAGCATCCCACCATTTGGCAAGTGATGACAACTTGACTGACCTTGGAGATCCTTACTGGGTTTATGCTTCTTATTCAGTCAGGCCCTCATAAACAGACACACCCCAGCAAGGTGCAGCTGGAAAGTGAGAAATGGAGGCAAAAAGGATGAATGAAAGAGAAATTTGGAGGGGAAAGACATGAGAAAGGAAGGAGGGGGCTATCGCTATTTTCCACTTTCCACGTACCTGCCGTACAGTTCGAATGGCAGGCATGCACTGGGCACATGATACAGCTCACATGTTCACCACGTCACCTTTGCTGCACTTAATTCACAACTGCTGGGTTTCATGTCCCCAGCAGGCAGTGGCCTCAGTGACACTCACACACCGAATTCCAGACTCCAAGTCTTTATGCCAGGCTCCTTGCAAAGGCTGGTGTTGACTTTAACATTCCTCTTTTAAGCTTTTAAAACTCTTAAGGGAATAGCCCTAGCATAGCTATTCCATCTTTCTTTTCCTTGCATGCCTGAAAGGGACAGTTGCATTGTTGGCCTGTCCCTATTTTGGCCGTGACAGCCAGACCAAGGGCACTGCAGCCCCATGCTGGAATCTGGAAGCAGAAGCAGGACATGGGAGGGCCTGTCTCGCAGTTCCTCTTAACCCCAACCTTTCCCATCTGTTACTGCACATCCCCGTCTACACTCCATTGCACACTCTGGAGCTATGAAGTGAATGTTGTAAATTCAGGTAGCTGTTGACATCAGGAGAGGAGATGAAAACTGGGGAGAAAGAGCAGTAAAATATAATTATACAGTAAAAAATAATTGTACTGTAATACAGAAAATGTAGTATATTTTGGATGTTCTGGGCTGAACATTTCTAAGGAGGCAGGAGGGGAAGTGTCAGAGTTGGAGCAGTGGGGAGGGATGATGGGAGGCAGCAAACACACTTCAGGGTAATAATATCATCTCGAAAGCCTTCCCTCTTTTGCAGTAACTGTACTCTGGGAAAGTCTTCTAGCTGTCATCCATGTGAAAAGGGCATTGCTTTGTCGCAAGCAACCTAAAACATATTGCAGATGTTTGTAGCAATGGAAAATATCAAAAGTAAAGTTCCAGAAAATGTAAATGGTAATAACTAATAGCACACTCACGCCTGGAAGTGAGATTGTCAAAGCCATTATGAAGGGTTCAGATATGCACTGTCCCTCAAGAAAACCACTTGGCTTTGAGACTCTCAGCTCCCACCATACTACACTAGGGTAGAGGAAGGTCTCTTGGCATTTGGTAGGCAAGCAAATGGTATTTCTAGGAGACAAAAGAGATTGTGTATTATTAAAATGATTAAGAACTAGAAAACAAGGCAATACAAGACAGATGCATCTTGAGGTTTTGTGGGATAGCACTCGGAGGGTATTGCCACCCAAGTGGGATTGGATTCCACTATAGGGTTTCAGACCACTCCCTACACCCATCTGTAAATGTAGATACCTTCATGTGGCCACGGACCCACATTCTCACCCTCACTGAATATTATGCTAAAACCAGAAGGCATCAGACTGATCATCTCCTCATTGTGGTTCTGTTGGCTGCATCAAATAGCAGGCAATTTTCTCACACATCATAGAAAATAATTTTTCAAGGCTACAATGTCATTGACTCAGGGCCTTTTCATAACATCAGCTCACAAAGCACAACTCTTCTGCTTGCTACAAGCCAGGCCTTTCTTATATTCAATTATATGTCCTATGTACTGTCATTTCTTAAACCAGAATTAATGAGTATCTGGTAAAAGACAAGTGCTATTCTTCCCCAAGTTTTGACATATGCCTGTCATTGTTGACGAGCACCACGGCCAGGAGGTAACTTTTGGCTGAAGCACCTGCAAAGTGTGCTGCAAGCCTTGACAACACCTTCACAGCTGTCTATCCTTCTTGGTGTCTGCTCCTTTTCTCCCCCAACACTCTCCTTTCCAGAAACAGGGCCCTGGCAGACAAACCGGACCGTGAGGCCAGTTTGGGCAATTGTTCTCATTTTCCCATTCTTTTAGTATTGGTTTCATCGCAGCTGTAGCAACCACACATGTTGGAGCTAACAAAGGAAAACCTTCCACAGCTGTGTCAGAAGATTTTAAAACTTCCCTACCGCTCCTTAGGCCAGTTTGTTCTGTTTCTAATGCAGACAATTTTTAAAATTGGAAGCATGTCTGAAAATATCAGGACACAGGGTTATTCTTCCCCTCCCCTGATTTCTGAATTTAAGTTGTCAGCTATGTGTATTTTGGGGACTCATGCAAACAGTTAAAGGTACAGCACTTCCAGTATCACACATATTTATATACACAAAGTGTATACGCACACACACATATATACCAAGTCACTGTATATATATGCATGTAAATGAACTATAGTTGACTTGGTAGTTCATAGCTCCAACACCAGGTGTGAAAGGACTTAACCCGTGGAAAGCAAAAAGTTAATCTCGGCTGCCATTGCTCCTCCAGCCCCTGGAGCATCTGCTGGAGCAGGGAGCAGGGCTGAGGCAGGGCTGCCCCGGCACCCACTGCTTTGCTCCCGCAGCAGCTCTGGGGCACCGGGCTCCCAAGGGGCTGCTCCAGCCCCGTGTTACATGGTCGCCCAAGGGAGAAAGTCGCCCCTTCCTCTGTACATGGCCGTCTAAGCATGGGGGAGCTTGGCGGCCGCAGCAACATAAGAGCCAGTGCCTCACCTCTCTAGGGGATTCCTCACAACCCGGGCTTTCCGTGTGGGGCTTTAAGGAGCACCTTTTTCTCTCTGGAGAGGTGAGAAGCCCTCCTGGACCCCTGTCTCTCCAGGCCACCTGGGTGTGCAGACCCTGGGTGGCTGATGAGGACAGACCCTCCTCAGGGCTCCCCACTCTGCCCCTGGCTGCCCAGACATGCTGGCACGAGGGGACAGGTGTGCCAAGAAAAGGCCACCAGAGCTACATCTGCTTGCACCTTGTTGATAAAAGGCCAGGTCCTAAATATGCTGTATGTGACAGTAGCTACGAATTATCAAGGTACTTCCTGGTGAAGATTATTACAGGTTTCTGCTCTTTTTCCTACTGCGATTACAGGGTGCTGCGCAGCTGCACATCCCCCTTCCCCCCCCCATACAAGCAGCTTTTAGCCTCGTTTCCTACAGAAGCAAGTGGGATGGGATCACATTGCCTGCTGCCTGCATTGCTGCACCTTCCTGTCCTCCCCAGCTGCCATGGCCCCGCTGGCCAACCCAGGCCAGATCCGCACAGGGTTGGTGACACTGGGGTGCAAAATAACAATTCAGAAAATTCATTTTTCTCACAGATTGAAGAAAGGATGGGATTTCCCACGTCACCCTCATCTAGTGAAAACTGTATTTCCCCAGGTCTGCAGCAGCACACTGAACATAACACTTAGCCTACAGCACAGGAGACATAGATGCAAACTGTGCTCTCCTCAGAGGGATGCGATGCTGTATTTCCCACCTATGAGAACATTGTGTCATCCACTATGCAATACACTACTGTGGCATTGGTTTTCAACACGGATTCTGGTTTGTTTTGGAGTATCACGAACGAAGAAGAGGAATCAAAACTTTCTACTCATGAGGACATAAAGTTTCTTTCTCCTAGTTTAACTAATACATCAGGCTATCAAATGGAACCTGGATTGCCTTGGAACCAAGAAATAAAACCTTGAACTGAAGCTTGGGTCCTTCCCTGGGTGACAGTGAAACTTTTAACCTGTTTACTATTCCCACTATCCCGCTGTGTTTCTGTGCCACCCCGGGGTGACAGGGTATGCAACCCATGCTTTGGGAGAATTCTGATGTGGTTTACAAGTCTTATAATGATAAAAGATGTTGTAGAATGATCAATATATTTGTCTGGTCATTTCTCACCAGAAGCAGAATGAAAGTGTTTTTTAAAATAGGAACTGTACTAGTATAAATATTTTGGATTCATACTGTAACTTTCACTCACCACTCAATTGATTAAGAGATGTGGATATGTGGCTCCATCCACTTCTATGTAATCCAGTAATGCCTCAACTGCCATGCTATTTGGGTACCAGCTGCAAAATAAGGATTGCAGAAAAGGATCCTCTCATTGACCCTTCTTTTGCCCAATACTGCATCACTTGCCTCATTTGTCTGAAGCCTCTGCTTAGCCACAGGTGATCATGCCAGGGTTCTTAGAAGAACTGAGGTCTGAGTTATGTGAGTTTTATGTTGTAACTATATTATGTTTATTGTCTCTCACTAGCATTTCCAGCCTTCCCCATCCTTTTTCACAAGATTTTCTTCTTGTTTATTTCAGAAGAACTATGACTGTATCATAAATATTGATGTTTGACTTAATATATTTTGCTTTTAGC
The DNA here is from genome assembly GCF_000737465.1 of Haliaeetus leucocephalus. NCBI lineage: Eukaryota > Metazoa > Chordata > Aves > Accipitriformes > Accipitridae > Haliaeetus > Haliaeetus leucocephalus. Next base: position 124,389 of record NW_010973231.1, read on the forward strand.
CTGGCAACTCTATATTTCTGCTTGCCAGGGCTTTGCTTTTCAAACAGCTAAAGACATAGTTGTTATAATACAGATTAATAGCTGCCTGGAAAGACTGTAAGGTTTTTTAACATGAACAGAAATACAAGTCACATTCAAGTAACGCACTGCCTAAAATAGTAACCATGTCATTGTCCTAGCACAACTTGTATCTGAAAAGCCTGCAAACCATCCAGCAAGAACTGCCCTATTCTGACCTGTTAAAACAAGGCAGAACTGCAATAATCTCATAGCATTTATTGCACGCTTTGCAGCAAGCTCTACCCACAAACCCAAGTAACAACCTAGGGAACTATCACTCCGTACTGACTGCATTGGTACAAATCATTATTACTTATCTAATAATTAATATCACTTGATGGAAAAAGATTGAGGAGTCTGATTTTCAGTGCTGTACTTTCAGTGCTGCCTTCTTGCTTTGATATCCAGTTAAACCCTGAAGATATATCTGCTGAATTTTACTGACAAATTACATTCATCATCTATGTGCCTGTCTTGTCAAGAGTCTGAGATGTAATACATATTAAAATACTGCACGTGATTTTCCTGTTAGAGCGCTTAACATGTACCACTCTTACATATATTGCTTGACTTCCAAAATCCAAAACAACGCATTTAGTGACCCCCAGGGAGAAGCCAAGCTATGAGATTAGTGACCTCTATAAGTAGTGACCACAAAACCAAGAATCCAACAGGAATTATCCTCAAGTGAGTTTGCCATCTACTGCCCCAGGAGAACCACCCCAATTCCTTTCAACATACACGGAATTTAGGACGATTGTGGGAATTCTATATTTATTCCTCCCTATCCATTTGCTTCATCTGACAGCTATGAAGGAGTTGATCATCACTTGCCCTGTGAGCTAGGAGTGCTATATTTGTGCTATGACCAGAAAAACACTGGCCTGCTGTGGTGGGGCTGAGCCCTCCATCTGGAGCTTGTGGCTCTGCTGCAGAGGGCAGCCAAGGAGGTGGCAAGAGGAGCAAGGATGGACCCAGCTGCGGCAAAGGCAGGGGAGAAAAGAGCCTGGAAAGGACACATGCAATCCCATATTTCTCAATCTTATCATAGTTGGCTATGTGTCCCTAAAATCTATGTCTGCTACTGAAATCTCCCTTCTAGACTGAAAGCGGAAGAAAGCACCTGAGCATGTGTCTTTGACTGAGGGACAAGGTGCCTCTTCTTACAAGCTTTGACCACCCGCTGCTTTTAGCTAGAAAATAGCTTAAAAGCTTGGTGTCTGTGCTTGCCTCGGTGACGGTGTGAGGGGAGAACAGTTGTATTTCATCCCTGTCCTTGTTGCTGTGGTGGGAAAATGAAGAGAGGGACGTACATAATCAAATGGGAGAGGAAGATAAGTTGAACTTATTCTACGTGCTGCCCGTAACAGCCACAAACAGCTCAGAGGAAGGAGAAAAAGGAGAAAACCTTGAGCCTTCATGTCCTGTAAATAAATGGCTGCTTTTTTTCAGAGATGGGCAGCCTTAAGCTGGACTCCTTCATAGGAAAGGGAGACAGTCTGTGACAAAGCTTTCTCCAAGAGAGGCCACAGTGGTCACCTCCAGCTGGAAACCGTGCAGTGGTGAAATCTGTCCCAGCCGGAGCCAACAGCAAGATGCTCAGTTGCACCTGGGTGAGGCCAAGGCTGTGGACATCCCAAGTGCCTTCTATATAACAAATGTTTGAATTGGTGCTACAAATGCTCAGTCTGGAAGACAGAAGCCTATCTGGGCAGGCTGATGACTGCGGGAGGTGTGTGCAACAGCAGTGGTAGGGCTGCAGTAAGCAGTGGTGGTAATCCTCTTCATTGATCAATCTTTAAAAAGCCCCCCAAAAAATGTTTGCACAGAGCCATGTGACACCACGGCAACATGCAACAGAATGTCATCATGCAACAGAATGTTGTCATGCAACTATTTTCCCTGAGTTTCATTAGACAGCCCTGAATTTTGTGGAAATATTGATAGGCCAAGGGAGAAGTCCAAGTGCCGTTTAATTTTGACAGATGGAAAAAGTAACGCCTTGTACAAAGCTTGATAGCTTGATGATCTGCTTTGTCCCTTTTCATCAAGGACCAGCTCCCAGAGGCAGTAGCCAGGATAAAGCACATGTCAAATACAAGGAACCAGAAAGGCAGAGAGATTTTATGATTAAATATGTACAAGGGAGAGTGGAAGCAGGGGGAGGGGAGGATGTACATAAAGTATATAAAGCCAATGGTGCAGAAGAGACAGACACAGTGATATGGAACTGCCTGATGTGAAACTGAAACCCAGGCTGCTGGGGAGGCATGACCTACCTCATTTACTCACCACAGTCTACTGTTGGAAGTCATCCCAACAATTTATCTCAATTCCTTACTCAACTACATTGCTATTTGATAGGAAAAGAGTTTCTCCCTGCTAGCATCTAGGGGAACCGGCTAAACTTGTATTCATAGTAAATCTGGGACTAATTTTATTAAAGTCCTTCCTTGGTTGTTGCACTCTCCTTGGAAAATATTGTGCGAACAGCTACATAGATAGTATTAGCTCATACAGACTACTGCCTTTTGATTTGGTATTGGCAACAGTGACTGAAGTTGGTTAGATAAATGTGGTTAGGCTTTGCTGTTTGTAAATGAGCAGTGCTGGAGACTGCCTAGCTGCTTTTCTGTTTCTACCCTTCCTCCATTTGCAAACACCCCTGTGTTCAGCCGCTTTGGCTGACTTAACATGGGTCAATACCTGCCCTGGGATGGACACCCGCTGAGCCAAGCCAGTCTTTGGCATGCTGCTCCAGCTGCCTACTCTATCTACTGTGCAAGGTTATTGTACAGTGTCCATGTGGTAGGAACACAAGATACCATGAATGGGAATTAAAAAAAGGTAAAATCATTTCTCTTTGACAGCATTTAAAATCTGCTTCCCTGGCCCTTTGAAATATGCTTCTCACTAAAGCTCCCTGTTCAAACAAAACTAGTGCACTGTACAGTGGATTCGTCACAGGCATCTTTGCTCTGCATCCGCACAAAATTGGAAGTGACACTTTACTTCCATTGCAGGCCAGACATCAAGCAGAGTCGTGTCCCCACTTAAGGTTTCTTTAAAGCCATAGCTGGCTTTTTAGGGATCAAAGAGAAGGGGGTATAGGAGGGGGATGCTGTTCAGGGGAAGACTGGGAACAAAACTACAGTTTAGTCATACATGTCTTTGACTGCTTCATGTTTGCTTTTTAAATTGCTGAAATGTAATGTGGCAACGAAATTATGTAAAGCACGAGACACCAAGTGGTGGCCTATGAAACTTTTTCAGTTTCTTAGTACTTCAGCTCTCTGCAGTACCTGTTGCAAAGGTAAGGGATGAGACTGGTGTCAATCAGCACCATCCCACTAAGGGCAGCCACAATGGGAAGCCAGGCTAAAGGCTCAGAGGGCTTCTCAAGCTGAGGGTACAAAGCACCATTGGGATACAAAGCACACTGTCAGCATCTGAGAGCTGGGACAGGACATTTGGAAAGGGCACGTAGTTTTTTTTATCATGACTTGGACTCTCTTTCAAAGGAATCCCATTTAAACCAGAAACGGCTCTGCACAGCCAGGCTCTCCAGAGCCGGCACCTCGCCTCTCCCCGGATTGGTACATCTGTGTTACAAGCAGCTGGATGCCCCAGCCCTCTCCCCCTCCCTGTAACTGTGTTTCAAGTTTACAAGTATCACAAATGAGTTCATTTCCCCTCATTAACTCTCACAAGTAGTCGCCACTCCTCTGAACTCTGTATTTCTCTGCCCCTAAATCCCTCCGGAGCCGCTGGGGCTGAAAAAGCCCTTCTCCACAGGAGTGGTTTCAGACGGCTGCCCAAATGAGGAGAACAAAGGGGGCCTCATTAGACCGGACACGGCACTCACAGAACGGACGGGGAGGGGGATTAAATCAACGAAGAAACTTATAAAGCAGAAATCTGAGCAGCTTCATATTTTCAGATAATTGTTTTCAGCAGGTTTCTTATTCAATACAAGCCTCAGCCAAAGTGGTATTACAAACTATTGATCTCATGCTTCCAAATTCCGTTTATTCCTCTCTCTCCATCCCAGGCCTATAATTTCCTTGCTTCTCTCAGCAGCCCACTAAAGTCCTCAAACCAACAGCTGAGATCCCAGGCTCTCCTCACCATCAGCTATTGCTCCAAATATGCAGCACGGCAATCTTTTTGACCCTAGAAAGCCATGCACTAAATGGCTGGTTTGAAAACCTTACTGCACCCACTGCATGCAAGATGAACTTTTGGACTGTCTCGTTGACAATTCCATCAGGTCTTCTGCCATATGTGAGGCTGCTGTCCTAAACCCCACCTCCCCGTGTATTTTCTTTTGATCTGGGGTTTCTCTCCCTCTTGTTCTGCTTCATATGATTTTCATACCAAAGGCTCACATGGACGTTTTCTCGAATAGCAGAACAAACAACCCAAGGCAGCCACACAGTTAGGGTGAGACTCGGCACAGGGATATTAAAACAGCATGTGCATTTCCCTCCAAAACGCAGCACTGAAGATGTAATAACATCGAAGGCTGAAACAAAAATACAGAAAGTATAACAAGATTAGGTGAAAGGACTTTCACCCCTTCTCTGTACACAACGTACACTGTGGAGAAGCTTTTGTCATCCACTGCAAAACTTCCTTTAATGACCCTTGGCTAGTCAAATTATTCAAAAATAAGAAAAGCAAAAATAAATCCAACCAAACCCACCATATGGATATGTTCTTTCTTGAGACAGGACACGTTCCAGTGATCAAAATGCTGGATAGCATGTGAAGAAGTCTGGGCTTGGGTCCCAGCTCTCACAGAGGCTTTATATATAATCTTGAGCAAACCACTTAGGGTGGGATTCAGTTGCTTAAACAAAAGTGTCCAGTACCATTTGAGATGCCCTAGGGTATCCAACACATCTGTGCAGGGCTGGTCGACACAAAATAGGACCCTGGGGCAGCAGCTGGAGGCCAGGAAGGATTTAGACACCTGTACTGCATCCTGTACTGCTTTCTGAGCGTCTGCTAGAGATACCTCATGCAGCTTTTCAAGCCTCGCAGCTTCTAAGCTAATGCGTCCATTACCCACCTTTCCTGAACCCTGGTGTCCTGAGCTATAATAATGACCCATATGTTGCATTAAATATGGCTCTTTTGGCCAGCTTTTTCACTGAAAAAAACCATATTTTCATTCCCCCCTGCCCACAAGTCTGTTTTTCGCTCAGAGTGAAGAGTTTAAAGCTGGTTATGCTCTACCAGGATGGGCGGAGGCATTTTATGCCATCTAGTCCACTCACACTTGACTTTTGGTCTCTATGCTATGGGCCCCTTTATTGGCCATGAAAGCTGCTGTCACCTCATGCAATGTAATGGCCCATTTTTTGTATTTGTCACTGCAATCACCCACTGGGCTTCATTAGGAGTGCAAGGCATAAGCTATAAAACCCTGTATGGAGACTGCATCATGATGTCTGACATTCTGCAGCATTTGCCAATCAACTGTGATGTCGCAGTCTCTCGATATATCTAACGTCATAGTTTGACCAGTCACTACATGGAGATGCTGGCCAAGCTCAGTGTGAGGCCCCATTTAAGTACTGGTCTGTTTTGATGCTTTGGGGAGCAGGGGAGTGGGAGGTCACATATCTGTTCCCTATAGCTGTGCCAGGATTTGGCCACCCTGTGATGCTGGGAGAGCAACTGGGGACTAATGACCACAAACCCTTTAATGTAGTCCAGTTATTACAGTGCACTGAAAGCTAGCTGCCCAGAAGAGGATGGAGTAGGTTTATGCCCCCATTGCTGATTTTGAAAGAGTAGCAGCAGCCTTGGCCATAAGTCATGGTTTAACCCCAGCCAGCAACTAAGCACCATGCAGCCGCTCACTCACTCCCCCCTGACCTAGTGGGATGGGGGAGAGAATCGGGAAAAAAAGTAAAACTTGTGGGTTGAGATAAGAGCAGTTTAGTAGAACAGAAAGCAAGAAACTAACAATGATAATAGTAACAAAATAAAATGACAGTAATAATAATAGGATTTGAATATACAAAACAAGTGATACACAATGCAATTGCTCATCACTTGCCAAACGATGCCCAGTTAGTTCCCGAGCGGCGATCCCCCCAGGCCAACTCCCCCCAGTTTATATACTGGGCATGATGTCACATGGTATGGAATACCCTGTTGGCCAGTTTGGGTCAGCTGTCCTGGCTGTGTCCCCTCCCAGCTTCTTGTGCCCCTCCAGCCTTCTTGCTGGCTGGGCATGTGAAACTGAGAATTCCTTTACTTAGTATAAACACTACTTAGCAACAACTGAAAACATGAGTGTGTTATCAACATTCTTCTCATATGAAACCCAAAACATACCACTATACCAGCTACTAGGAAGGCAATTAACTCTATCCCAGCCGAAACCAGGACACCATATCAGATAAAGATTTCTGATATCTGAACAGCTCCATAGCTTAGGGATCCACCATTGCTCCTGCTGGTTGTATATTTGCTGGGATGAGCCTTAGATGTGAAGCCTGCTTTAAGTCTGCCCCACCACAATCTTCACACCTTGACAGGACACCTTTAAAGTTGCTTTTCTTCCAGCAGTACGTTTTTGAAACAGCTGGCGCCATATTTAACACGCCAATGCCAACAACCATCACAACAGCTATTATTCTAGTAAGTGATTGCATCTTGCTTGCAGACTGCAAAGCAGCCAGAGAAACCCCATTCCCCACCCTGCTGTACTCATAACAGCAGATAACCTACCCCGTCGCCTTCCCTTCCCATTACCAGTGCTCTGCCTTGTCACCCCAACCGCCTGATTTGCTCTATTACCCTCATGCCTTGGGACCCGTGCTGTGTGAAGCACAGTTTTATATTCCTCGTTGCTGGAACTGCATCACTTGGTAACAGCTGTGCCAGCCTGCAGCAGGCTCCAGCCAGGTTCTGCGCTCCCAGGCCTGGGGTATGGCTCCCACCAGGTGGGGTTCCCAGCTGGTGGGGCTGGGAACACCCGACACCCCACAGCCCAAAGCCAGGGACTGCAGGCAGAAGGACTCCCTCTCCCCCAAGGGCAGTGCTGCCCACAGGGTTTGCCCAGGGATCGCACTGAGACTGGAGTCACTGTGCTGGCAGATTTGCATTGCTCTCCCAGTCTCTCCTGTATAATACCCGCAGAGAGGTCCATGGGCCAGTTTATTTGGTCCAGTGCAGTTAACATCTCATGACAGAGCCTCCAAACTTCCCAACACACTCAACAAAGTTGGCATGTCTGTCCCCAGGTGGCTTTATAGTGTTGAGCATACAACCCCCTCCCAACATATCAAGCCTTCATTCCTTCAGTGCTTTTCCAAGCCCAGGGAGGCATGCATGCATAGGTGCCACCAGCCCACCGGCTGTCGCAGGTCGAGCAGCAGTGCCCTTGCTTCTCTACGAGGCCAGGACCGGCTATTATCTCCTCCAGCCACAGGCTGGCTGTTTGACTGTGTATGTTCCGAGCAGGCTTTACAGCACAATCACATTTCAAAATTCATCACCCAAGCCCAAACTGCTGGTGAGTCTTTCAGAGACAGAAAACTTTGGCAGTTGCAGTTGTTGGTGGCCAGAGGCCATGCCCGGTGAGTATAACACAGACAGGGCGTTGGCTCTCACAGTGATTTACTGTGCACTCAAAACGTAAATCACAGTTTCCTCCTGACTACTTGTGGATGTAATCATGTAAGAAGGGGAATGAAGTATTTCCATAGAGTCCTCCTTTCTCCCAGTTTGAAAAAAACATTTGTTTCCTCCATCTTATTGATGTCTGACATTTGCACTTGTGCTGTTGAGAAATTGTGACCAGGTTTCAGAGTCCAGCCCAAAGCCAGGGTGACTCCTGCACACTCCTCTATTTGTGTGCTTCTGCCTTACCCTGAGGTGCACATGAGTACCACATCTTTTTTTGATAGCTTCACAGGGGTAAAGAACATAGGCTCAAGCACTCGGGATGTCCATCCACAGCCATCTCCTCCCAGGTCTGATGCTGCTACTGCCCACGCTTCTCCTTCAGGTTTGTGCCAACCTGTGCATCCCCACTTTAGGTGAGTGGAAGCTCTCACAAACTAGGGGCTATAAGAGGCATCCAAAGGCCAGACATGAAGATTTCAACAGGGGAGAGGATGACTTCATTCCTCATTTACTGCTCATTTATGAAAGTGAGCACAGATCTGCTGGGGGTAAAACTGAGAGCATATCTAGCACTCACTGGCTGAGAAGCCCCGAGCCACCAGCACCAGAACAGACACCTGGCTTCCTGTTCTGCACCTAGCATTAAAAAAGCTCCAGAGGCCACTGTGTAGGGGGTGAGGAAACTGCTTCAAAGCCCCAACAAGGGAGAGGACCACAGCTTGGGCTCCTGCCACACAAGGATGGCTATGATGGGGAGATCTTCCTCCACGCTGCCCTTTTCCTCAGACACTAGCAGAGCAAAGTGGTCCTTCCTTCGTCCTGCCCATGCCCTGCCGGGGGTTGCACAGGCAGCACAACTGCCGCCCTGCTACCCTGACTGCATTAATACAAAATCCACTGTTACACCAGCTGCTACTAGCTCTCTGCTATCCAACAACAAACAGGATAGTTGGCAACAGCAGAGTAAAATATCAGATCAACTGCTTTTTTGAGGGACTTCGTAAGAGGCCAACAAAAGCAAGGATGTTCAAAGCTCTGAGCTAAGCATAGCAAGAGGTCTCGGTGGAGCGTCAGATGACGAGAAACAGATTTGCTTCATTACATAGTCATGTCAAAGGGCTGTGCTGGAGCTTTAGCTGATGGCAAGTCTGAATTTCTCTGCACTTGCTGGCTTGAGCCAGACAGAGGACCCTGCAGCCTTGTGTTTCATATTTTGCCTATTTTTTGTCTTAATTTCATTGATCAAATTCTGACAGCTCTCTTACATATTTTATCATACTCCAGACTGGCCCCACCATTTTTGCCATGGGGATGACTTTAGCACAACTACTGGAGGAGTAAGGCAACTCTTGTTATGATTAAGGGATGGTCCACAGATCAAATTGCACCAATTAACATAAAGATGCATTATTAAATGGTAGGTAGTCATGGTACAACCGCTTCATGTTAAACTGAGATGCAGTTCTTGCTTGGTTTGGAGCAAACTGATTTCAAAGGCCTTTTTTAATATGGGGAATTTGACGAGCACGTGGTATTTCTCTGGCCATTTTGTGTAGATTCCCATGAGGACTCTATTCCATAACAAAAGTAGCTTTATCCAAGAAGCACAATGTTAATAATTTCTAAAATCCCTATTTGTTCTGGAAGACAGTCCACAAAGGCAGCTAGCTGCTGCAGAGCAGCTATCATCAGAGCATGGCTGCATTTGCTGTACATCAGTTCCACTTCCCCAGGAGGACAGAACATGTCCCATTCCTGCTGAACCCAAAATGAGCTGCTAAAGAAAAAAAGCCCGCTCAGTCTGTCCCAGGGTCTGCATCCCTTTAATTTGTTTTATAGTTACACCTTTATTTAGCTGAGAACATATTTTTGACATACACAAAGACTTAGAATTGAGCTCAGCTGAACCAAAGAAGTTCCTATTATAAAAAACAAAAGTGGCTTCACAGACTGGTTCTAGTTAAGGGCACACCCACAATGGGCTTGCTATGACTTAGCAAGTAATATCTGCAGAGATGCTCCAATGTGTGCGCTACCATACAAATACTCATCCATATGGTAAGTAGTGGTACCTATAGCTCAGGGAAAGCCATTGAAAGGGGAAAGTTTTAAGCTGAGGTAAATGGAGACCACTGAACACAGAGATGGCGGGAGGCAGCTCTGCTGCTGATGGGGAACCTGGTAATTTATCACTATTAGACTGTATCTGAATCTCCCCAAATCCTGTTTTTTCCTGATTTAAGAGAGTGAGACATGTTTAAGTTCTATATTCCAGGTCTGTGGAGTCCCTGGACCTTGCTAGCAGGTGTTGCACACTGATACACCAAAAGACCAGAGAGATTGCTCTCACAACACAAACCCATTAACAACAGCAGCAACATCTGGAACAGGACATTGCTTTCTTGAGCCACAGGACATCATTACATTTGGGGAACTTGTACCATAATGCCAAAATTCTTGAAGACATAATTAGAAAGTACTTATTTGCTTTTAATTATTAATTAATAGGAGGCCCAAATATTCAGGGGAGGGAGGAATGGGACAATTTCTGTAAAGAAGGTACTCACAAAGCTAGATTACATTTTATAAGGTTTCATTTGCACTAACAAAGCACTTGGTTTCATAAACCTGTCAAGGAGCAGTTCTGTATAGACTTCAGTGAAATGTTGCAGAGTGCCACTGGGAGGTGTCACTATATAGCAATAGCATCAGGCCAAAGAAAAGAGCTGTGCTGAATACAGCAGAAGGCACATGCATTATTTCCAGGGGGACTATAAAAAGGGTGGGGGCAGTGTGATTAAGTCATTAACACTTGGATGGCTGACATTTTTCTCATCGGGTGCCATCCAACCACTGACAGTGTTTTAAGACGACCAACTCTGGTCACAGAGTTAAGTGATGTATGTTACTGACCTCCCCTTTAATCACTTAGCATTTGCTAGTAATACAGTTGCACGCGCATGCACACACACACAGAGCCCCCAAAGGCTTACACAGTAGTGTAATCTTTACCAGGCATCAATAGATCTGACGCTAACGAGGTTTAACAACAAAACCAAACCCTATCCTACTGACCCTTCAAGTTACGGAGAAAAGTGCTGAAAGAGCTAACTGCCTAGCTGAACACATCAAGCCTCATCCTGCTACTCCCTCTCTAGCCCTCTCTCCTACCATCTCCCTCCCTCCAAGCATTTAGCTGGATCTCCCTTATTAAACTAATCATGCATCTGATGCAAAAAATGTTTGACTGAATCTGCATTTTGCCTGGGGTCTTATTCATTTATTTATTTATTTTGGTGTTCCATTTGACAACAAAAAACCCCTGCCCAGTCTGCATTTTTTTTCTGTAAGGAGCAGACAAATAGAGCTACTTCTCCATGGTAGCAGAACCAAACAAATCAGAAAGGTTTTACAACCTTCTTCTACAGATCTTATCACCAAACCAATTAGGTGATATCAGTGCTGTCATTTAAAAAAAATAATGGAGACCCACACCCTACTCCCGCTGATGCTTTGCAAGGAGAGGAGAAAAAATAAATAAAAGTGTATCAGCTGGCTTTGAAGGCTGGCTGAATTTCAGATAAGGTTATTACACAAAGACCAGTCCCATCTTTCTCCACTGTCCCATGAAGCTATCTGTAGCCGGCTAGCAGTGTTTGACAAACGGCTAACATCCACCCATTAACCACCAGCCCTGGGGAGGAGGCACGAAGCCAGCCGAAAGCCGAATGCTACCCAGCTCTGCGCTCCCACCCTGCAGCCCGCGGCTAGCAGGGGAGGGCTCCTGGTGCTTCCCCCACTTGGCTAAGTCTCTCGGCCATGTGCAAACAAAAAATGAAATCATAAAAATGAAATACTCAGGCAGGCTTGCCAACTTGTAGAAAGCAAGGACAAACACTGAAAAGTCCGAGCACTCTGTAAATCAGGTTTGATAAAAAGTACCTGTAACTGAAAGTTTGGCTGCATTCTTTGGCTCTGGAAATGGAAAAAAAAAAGGGAGGAGGCATCCTTAAAACGAAGTGTGACTCTGTGCAGGAAAGCGAGCTCTGCTCCACAGGCATTTGGGGAAAACATCCATCCTCCACCAGCAGCACCCGCAAGGAAACCCTGGCAGAAAAAGGACTCTACCTGCACTCTTCAACCCACATCAGCTCAGGGCCATAGTCGCACACTCAGCTACGCCTCTTAGCAGAGCAGCCCAATGCCCAAGGGCCTCCTCTCTCCTCCATGGCACCCACTGAGTCCCAGCCACACCAGGACGCTGTGGTGCTCACCCCAGGGGAGGAAGGGGTGCGGGAAAACAACCCGCTGGCAGGACAGCAGACCCAGCCTCTGCGCAGCCTCCCCGTTCCCCTTCCAGGCACACAAGATGGTCCAGCCCTGGGACTCAGTCGTCCTAATCTCCCCACAGCCCAGCCCAAATGTGAGTGGGGAGCAGTAATCCCCCTGCTCCTGCTGGCTATCGTGTGAGGGGGTTAACACTTTCCTGCCCCAGAGAAGCTCAGGTTTCTTACTTGGCATCTGCTCTGGCTTAACAGCAAAGACATCGGGAAACACTCCTGCCATGGTTGGGAGAGGTGGGAGTGTTTAAGAAATAGCACTCATCAGCAAGGAGAAAAATCATGACTGGTAAAATTTGCTAGGAAGAAAAAGGGAAAAAACCCCAGAGATGTGATTAAAACCAGCCGTTTCTCGCCAGCATGCACTCAGCATCTCTTTCTGCCCGAGCCCAGCCAGCTGTGACTTGCTGCGCGTCGCACAATTCCCAATTACAGCAGACACGTGCCGCTCTCCTGGCTGGGTCAAGACCAGCAGAAGCTGACCCCATGTTGCGCTGCTCACAAGGCTTGGCATTGCAATGCCAGACACGGAAACTGCAGCAAAGAGGGACAAATGACCAGTACCTCTCTGCAATACTTCCTTAGGTGTCCTGAGAATTGTCAGCTGTGTACTTCCAGCCTCTAAGTTTCTGATCCCTGCATCCGGAAGTGATGCTGTGCAGAACAGCAAGGAGGAAAAAGTCATTTTCAGCTAAGGAGCAGTCCCTATCCCAAACCCACTGGCTGTTCAATAGGCTCCTCCATCATGTAATGGCACCTCCGATGTTATTATCACTGTGCAGTGGGGAGAAACGTTCTCCTGCAGCATTCCTGTTTTCATTTTCTGTGGGTCTCCATTTGTTCTCTTAGAAGTATTTTTTATTAAAAAAAAAGTCCTATCTGCCTCTTCTGGTTCACTGCATATGATCGTTGATAACAGTAACTGGGTTATGACACATGGAAAGCAAAAAAAGAGAAAAGGTGGGAAAAGAAATTTAGGGAGGCATTTCAAAGATTTAAAAATAACAATGGCCTTGGTGAAATGAGAAATTTTCTTCTCTGCCTGGGGAACCAGAAAGGCTGTGATTAATGCTTGAGCTCCCCTGGTCAGGTTACCCACCTCGGCGATTACAAGAAGAGCTGAGCGGCACAGCTCGAGTTCAGAAGGGGAGCTGAAGCATAGCAGAAACTCTTTGATGCATTAAGACAGCCCAAGTCAACAGCAGGTCTGGCTGTAAGGGAGGCAGCAGCCTTGAAGAACGTGACCTACATAGGGGCTTCAGCCTCCCAAGCAGCAGTGAGGGGAATCAGCGGCTTATACAGCCATGGACATTTCCTAAAATACTTGTAAATTGTGATACACACCGGCTATTCTGTCCCCTCCCTTTGTGTGTAAGTCCTGGCACCAAGAGGGAGCAGAAAACAGAAAAATAGACTAAACGCTTCTACAGGGTATTACTGAGGTATGACTTATGAATGAGAGTTTTCATGGAAAAAAAGAAAAAAAAGAAAAAAGGTAAATTAATCCATACATGTATTCAAATCCCCTGCTCTGATCCCAAGTCAGACACAAAGCAATGTTTCCTTCCCAAGCTAGCGTTTTTTTCCGTAAAAATAACGTCACAAATGGAAGGAAGAGGTGCTTTATATTTTATTTTCTCTAGGAAGTAATAATAATTTTTAAAGGGGCGATATAACTCCAGCCCTGTTTTTCCCTTAAAATGACCCTAAGCTGCACAGGAAAAATATTTGCTCTCAGTGCTTGAACAAACCTCAGTGAATTAAGTTTTTGTTGTTAATGGCAAGGCTGCTGTTTATCTGCAGAGAATCAAACCAGATGTGGAAAATAACTGAGGGTTTGGTGGCTCAGCCCTTCAACCTCAGGGAGGAAGCCCACCGCCTAAACCTGGTCAAGGTTGCAACCAGCCCTAAAGCCTTGGACATGGATGAGTTTGTCTGTCATGGCCATCGGCGCCCAGCCGGTTCCCAGTGGGGGTCGGGGGGTGAGGAGCAGGAGCCCCGGATGGGCTCCAGAGGGAGAGCCAGGCACTTTGCCACCTCTGTGCCCTCCTTGGGGAAACTTTCACAGGGTGCAGACAGCTTTGAGCTTGTGACATTATTGAGGGTTAATTAAAATTTAAAAAATCTGTCATTTTTCTGTCATCCCAGATAAAATAATGTGTTCGACCCAATAAGATTGGTTGTGAAAAGCTTTTTTCTGCCATCAGAAAATTCCCCCAGACTGGAAAGATTCAGCACCTGGAGAGCACTGAAGTGGAAACGCAGCGGTGGCCCACGGCAGGAGGTCAGGGCAGCCGCCCCTGCCACCTCCCTGCAAAGAGCTGGGCTCCTCTGCTGGGCTGAACCTCCCACACTGTGGGGAGTGGGGCTCTTGCTAATGAATGGGGGGAACACCAGTACCCCCAGCAAGATGCACAGCAATACAGTTCCCATGTCGTTCTGCAGCAGTGTTTCCAAATTTTAGCTGGAGATGTGTGTCAGAGAATGTTTGCTTTGTGGCTTTTACATTTGTGTTGAAAACTTTTGCAGGAAGAAAAAAATAATAAAACCCCACTCATCACAATGTTTTCTGGCCAATTCTATTAAAACCTTTCAACTGCATTTTTCACCACAGAAGGAGGAGAAAGCTGCATCCTTGAAGCTTTTTCCCTATTTTGCACATGAGCTTTTCATCCCCTCCCAATGAATACCCGCAGCATTAACCACAGCCATGTGACAGAGCATTTGAAGCACAACAAGCAAGCAGGATGAGAGGCTGAAGAGGCGACTGTAGGCAGTGCGTGCCAAGGAGGGGTACGCAACAGCCTGATTTTCCGCTCCACCGCGACCTGCCTCACCTCATCTTGCCTCGCTGGGGACTTCCTTCCCCCTAAAGCAAACCTGAGCCCTGTGAAGGAAACACCAAAGTGGTGGGGAAAGGTGGCTGTGTGGATCCATTAGCTCTTCCTTTCAGTAGCTCTGCTCCCTGCAGGAGATTTAATTGGTCTAATGAACGATAGCCCTCTTCAGGCGTACTGAACCCGGTTCCATGGGAGGTCTGGTGGGAAGGTGTCTGCACACCCCAGGAGATGCTGAGGAGGCACAAGGCTCCCCAGTGGCTCTGACAGCTTATTTATATCTCTCACTAGACATACCTCTGAATGGGATGATTGACTGCAAATTCAGCAAAGGGCAAATTTAGCAAAGGGCTCACCCATCACCCGCTCTCTCTTCTTGTAGCTCTTTTTTTATGAAGAGATAATAGAGCTCTTCATTTTCATCATGGGATGGCCAACAGGTACTGATGGTTTAACCCCACTGTTCCTTTATCCTTAGTACCCAGGCTTATACTAAAAAAGTATAATTTCTTGAAACAAATTATGTGTTTTGGACAAACAGCCAAAATGCAGATAATGGAAAGCGGTATTTCCATGCAGCATCTCTGTGGCTGCCAAGTAGTTTCCACTGGAGTCAGCCTTGCTAGGCTCTCACGTGACTGAGATAAGGAGATGCGCACTCTCCAGTGAGGGACCAATCCTACCATATGCACCGGGGAGGCAAGGGCAGCAAAGTCACATTACGCCCCATCTGATAAGGCTGTACTGATGGTCTTGCAAAACTGAATAAACACCCTGTTGATCTAGTCATATTCATGAGAATATACAAGTTAGCATTAAAAAATGCAGGTGGATTAAATATTGCTGCAGCATTGCAAGAAAAGCGCATGCAGGTGTTATGCAGATTTGCACGGGGCTGTCTCTATGTGTATGGAAGAACTGCTGACTTATAAAATCAGGTTGCCTTTGTAATGCCACGCACAGATCTCCTTCTCTTGCCTCCCTGGAGAAATCAGGATGTGAAGAAGCAAAGCTTTCCTCCTTCTCGATGTTTCATAACTAGGCCAGATCACTTTGGAAGATGGCCAAAAGTTAATTTAATATTCACCGCTGACCTGTTTTATTCCTCTGAGATTTCAGTAAAAAGTTGGGTGAAAGCCTTTTCCTCTGTTTGTCTGAAAGTGCGCCACTGTTAATGCCAATCCCCGAAGCACACTCTGCAGTGCACACATAAATGATTTATTCAGAGCTACTGCTACTTACTTGCTCCATCAACACACTCCTGCAGAAACTTGCTAGCTGCTGCTCAGGTAATATTCACTGGCAATCTAGGCAGCATGAGGGAAAAAAAAAATAAACTGCTTCCTTTTTATTTTAACACCCTTCTTCAGAGTCATGAAAGAGATTTGGAAAACAGGTAAGAAATACCAAACTCCCAGCTCCCCTCCAGCTGACTGCATATCACCGTGCTGCTTAGCCCAGAGATTATGCAGCTGTGTAATCTGCAATGCAAAGCTGAAAGCCTCCTGCTAACCGTACCTGCAGTACAAAGGTGCTGTTCTGGCTACTGGAAGTAAGAGAGGACAAGAGGAGGAAACTGCAGAGGTAGAAGAGATTATTTTTTTTTCTTTAACAGCATATGAAAATCCAAGATGAAGTGCAATAAAGAGTGCAAATAAATTTGAAGCCAGTGAAAATGGTGATCTTTTGGGGGGGGGGCAGGTGGAGGGCATTGTGATCAGGTGTTGCTACACATGCTGATCACAGCTGCCCCTATAGAAGTCACTTTTTAACTGAATTAGGAATTTAAAAATATTATACTCACATGCTCACGTGTTCACATGCAGGATCATTGATTACCTGTGCAGCAGATTCTGCTAGACAGACAGACATCCATCCATCCATCTATCCACAACTGATGGCCATCAGTCCACAACAGCCCTACTGACTTTGGAAATTGCCCTAAATATCAAGCATATGTTGTGTGTCATTAATCCTCTTAGCTTCCATTTTCTACAATAGGAGTTGTGACTGTTCAGCTCCTTCTCAGACTTGGCTATGGAGGAGAATATATTTCTGTGCTTGCCACTACGTGCTCAGATACTTAATTTAAGTTACTGGTTGTGACAGGGACATTGAATTTAAATTAATGATTCTGGATTCGGTGCTTTCTTCAGTGGAGGGATGAACTGCTGTGCTGTAAATGCTGATGTCCCAACCAGTAGTGGTCATTAAAGATCTTGACAACACATCTCACAAAATGACTACTGGTCTTTTTCTTCACATCAAGCTGCCTTAGAAGAACATTCCCTTCTCACTTTAATTGGAAAAAATATGCTGAAGTTCCTCAACATGGTTTTTCCAACGAGCCCCAGTACCTATGTTAAACACCTGCACTGCTACTTCTGCCTTGATGGCCTTTCAGACACAGCAGTTTTAGGCAGTGGGTCATGCTGGATAAAAGGTGCTGTAGAAGGTGACATGTCATACATAATTTGATGCTTGCAAAATTGTATCAAAGGCAGATGTTGAAATGGACTGGAGGTGCATCCTGAAGGGTCCTGATGGATGTTTTATAGGATATGAATAAGTACATATCTATACAGATAAATTCCTTTCAAAGGAAGTACAGATTTTCAGCTACCTATGATTTCAGTGATGGTTAGGTGACACATTATGGCACTTTTGAAAACTCCCAAGAGGTAGATATACCTCCATGGGACTAAACCCTGTTGAAAACCTGCCCAATAGGTTGAAATTCAGCTCATCTAACACCAGTTGTCTGAAAGTAAAGTGCCTACCCCAATCCAGTCATCCAGGCTCCTCTGAGTCAATGGAGAGAGACTGGCACTTTTGGAGGGCAACTCCCATGGCTTCCCTCGGACACCTCCAGCATGGTGGAGTGAATACACACCTGGAGGTGTCTGCCGCTCTGCCTTGACTCTGGAGCGAGCCCAGAACACCCTAGACCAGATAACTCACTTTTAGGGAGCTGCTATCAGACAAGATGAACCCCAGCCTTGGAAATTAGCTGGAGTCTTTTTCTCTGGAAAGCTGGAGTCCTTGTTTCCTGGCAGAGATCCCTGCTGAGAAGGCTCTCAAATCCCCAAGTCCTCAATTTAGGCTCCAAGTAGGGAAGTGTCTGTTGCCACACCACTAGCAGTGTTCCTCCTCCTCCTCCCAAATCCATTCGCTCTCCGAAAGACGAATTCAGACAGATACATTCAATACCCAGAAAAGCCAGGCAGCGCCTTTCTGTATAGACAGAAACTTTTACCTTTTGAGGGGATCTTTTCCACACAACAAATAAACAAACTTGCAAGGCAACTTTTGCAGAAAAAATGAAAATGAAAACTGATGATTTGTCTGTTTTTTCCCTCTTACAAGACTAACCTTGAATCTGCGTGCCAAACACCACTTACCAAACACCGCTTACCAAACAGCTCCTCTGCTACCTGCATGAGCTCAGGTCCTCGTGTGAGGGCTCCCAGCAAACATGGCCTCAGCAGCTAACTTGCTGCTGACACAGAGCCCAGCTCTCCTTTGATTTACAACCTCCTTAAGCTGCTCCGATGCAAACATCCTGCAGCCTAACGTTATTGAATAACCCATACGATCTGTCTCCTGTGATTCCCATCAAAAACACCCGGCCCTAAAGATTTTCATAGATCATAAATCCAAGGTTTTATCCATATTTCTCAAGTGATGGTGAGCAAGATGTTTGCACCTATGGGAGCCTATTGAAAACTTCCTTCAGCAAAAGATGTTTTTTGAAAGTAATAACGATTTTCTTATGATTTCCAAATCAATACCATCACTTTGTAGGCACGCTAAAGGGAAGGCATTTTGTTTGGACAGAAAAAATTCCTTACTAAGAAAGACATTTTGCTTCATTCAAAAATTGCTGTGGATGAGAAACAAAAATCTCTTATGTCA
Organism: Haliaeetus leucocephalus; assembly: GCF_000737465.1. Taxonomy (NCBI): domain Eukaryota; kingdom Metazoa; phylum Chordata; class Aves; order Accipitriformes; family Accipitridae; genus Haliaeetus; species Haliaeetus leucocephalus. Next base: position 143,188 of record NW_010973231.1, read on the forward strand.
TCATTACCTAATGTTTAATTAAACAAACAATCCTGCTTTACCAGAAAGGCAGCAATCTATATACTTTGGACCAAAAAAATGCGGACATTTCAACAACTACAAAGTCAAAGGAAGAAACTGCAGGCACACAATAGCAGCTAGTGGTTTTTTTCTGCCAGTGGTGGAAACATTTCCCTTCAAATATCAAACAGTGCATTCACTTCTTAAGGTGAATAGTTCAAGTGATAAAGGCACGTTGGGTAAGAAAGCAGAGGACAGAGAATCACACATGCACAAATTAACCACAAATCATCTCATGTAGTGTGACTTATTTATACTGTATATCAATAAAATAACAACTTTCAACCCACTTAGTGACTTTTTGTGTGGGGACAGAAAGCGAGCGCACCTAAGTAGGTAAGGAATATTCAGGTTAAACGTACAAATTATTTATACCTTGTAGTTATTTTGGAGGAAGAAAGGTTGGGGGAGGAAAGGGGAAGAAGCAGAATGTACTTCAAATAGCATTATTTATCATTTCCTGACTAAATATAGCATGTGTCTCAGGAAAAGATTGACTTGGGCTTTCCAGTCAGTAACAAAGGGAATTAACCCATGCTGGGTTTGGCATAAAGTCATAAATCCTTCAAATATGATCCATACCTTAAATTAAAGTCCAGGCTGAGCTGCTGGAACTAGATGTGAGGAGAAACATTTCCCTTTTGATGACAGTTTGCCTTGAAAAGAATATGATTTTTCCTTAATACTTGCTAGCCTCTGAGCGTGGTGGGATCTCTGTGGTATGGGAGGATGACCCACCGCCTCTCCGGTCATCAGCCAGCTGCAAGCAGGAAACCCACATCCAAGTTTGCCAAGGAAACTGGTTCTGGATGATCACTCAGTCAGTAAGTCCGAACAAAAGTGAGCCTCCAAGCTCCAAAAGACTCAGACATGGAGCAGTGTGAGGCCCAAGAAAGAAACGAACCATTTCTGAAGCTGTGAGGCCCTGTGTTTGTGTAGATCCTGTATTTCCCCATTTTTCTGGTGGTGTCTGACCTTTGCCTTGCCTGCCTCCACAGTTTGAGCGAACAAAGTTGGCAGTGCTGTTCATGGAAAAGATTAAGCAGGAGCACTGTTTCAGTATTGTGTTCCAGCACTTACCTCAAAAGCCGTGCAAATGTGCAAAATAATATGTTCCATTAAGTGATGAAAATTCACATGAAAATTGAAATAATGACCCCATTGGAAAAGCAACAAATATTTCACCAAGCAAAAGCACACTCGCCTTTGCAATTCCAGCACCAGATTTATTTTACAGCCCTCAGAATCGACTCCGTCATTTATATTTCATCAGCTATAGCACGTTAGGGTACTATAAACATAATCCAAAAGAAGCTGAAAGCTCAGCTTCCAGAAAGCAAAAAAACCCACTCCACCAGAACCAAGCCCTGCTCCAAAGGGAGACACAGAGCAATCATAGGGTCTGCTCCTCATAGAGGGAGAGCAGGCACCTCCCTTCCACCAGAGACAGCACCCCTTTCCAAGGATTTATGGATGGGTTGCTGCAAAGGTTGCAGGATGGGGATTGACGTCTCTGTGCTGCAAAGAGAGACAGACAGGCTTCTCAACTGCCTTGACCAACGATACTTATCTCATTTTAATCCCAAATTTATTCCTGGCCCCAGAAATCACTGCTGTTATCCCACATATGTTATTATGATTTATATACATCAAGCATGCTGAAATGAAAGCCTAAGGCTCCAGACAATGTTCTTTCCAGTTCAGAAGTTGCTTCCATGTTATCTGAAATCATTTGTACATCTGGTTTTCTGTCTTCTCTCCGTTTCCTCTTTGCCCATCAGCGCCATCCATGTTTGCATTGCAATATATTGACAGATACACAAACAAGTAGCAAAAAATGGTCTTGAGTATTTATAGTCTTCCTGTTGTTCTGGCATTACATTATCTGGTCTGCTTGACTGGAGTAAAAGGAGGCAAGTAAGGCTGGATGCCTTGGCTAATCCTAGTGTGCTATAAAGCTTTTCTTCTAAATTACCAGTTCAAATGCAAAGTTAGCAGTGACTGGCCATCCCTCTGACTTGTTCCAGGTGCCTTGCAGAGCTCCAGAAATGCCATTAACTCTTACAAAATACATACCTCCTTCAGCAGAAACCCTGTTGCAGTGTGGCTTGCAGCCATAGCCCAGAGGCTGGGCACTGAACAGGCATCCGCTACCACATCATTTCTAGATAAGGCAATGGTTATCACCCATGTGGGGCACGTGGGCCCTCGGAGAGCTTCCTCTTAGAAGTGGTGTTAGCAAGCGGTACAGGGCAACGGGAGCTGGTCTGCGGAGTCAAACATTGCTGAGGACCTCATGTCCACAGGATCTGCTGTTTGGGGCTCCCCCCCCAGCTCTCACCTGCCCCACAGACTGCATGCCTGCTAGCAGAAATGCACTGGGTGTCCTCCTGGGACACATATTCTGGTTTGGTTTCACCTGGAGGGTGAACTTCTGTGCCCGGCACGGCTCCATGCCGCAAAGCAAAATGCAAAAGGGGACCAACGAGGAGCGCCCTCCTGGACCAACATCTGGCATTTGGGATGTGGGATGGGGACGAGCGGGGCACCTCGCTGTCCCTGCGCAGCCCACCCTCCCACCTCCTCCCCCCAAAGCATGGGGCACGCAGAGAGACTGCCAGGGCATGCGGCCTCACTGCAGCCAAACACGTGCCAAACGTGGGCTGTGCGTGCGGTGGGTGAGAGCAGGCAGGTCTCGCCACTGCTGCTGCAACTGCAGCTCTGCCCGTCTGCTGGAGAGACGGCAGCTGGCTCCTAACCACTGCCCAAATTTCACACGGAAACACAGTCACGTCTACACGGATGCCACTGCTATCCAAAATACAGCCATAAATAGCATGCAGGCTACAGCAGGTGTGGCAGGCTGTTTTGCCACAAATAGCAGAGAAAATGGGTCAAGCTGTGACTCACGCATGTATGCTCACGCAGGGTTTTGCCCATTGAGCCTGGAGCTGCTCTACGCACACTGATTTCCTTCAGTTTGATGTGAACTGCTCCAACAACCCTATCTTCACCATTCCTTTTGGAAATGTTTGCACAGCACAGGAAAAATCAGGACTTTTTTCCCTTTAAAGAGTTGCTGGTTACTACTGTGAGTAATTCTTCTCCTGCCTTGGTCTTTGTTCTACAGGCACAGACTATTGCATCTCCTCCTCAGCTGTGGCACTGCCAAGCAAACCAGGTTTAATTATTGCAAATCACAACTGACAGTCTAGCACCATTCCAGCTCCATCTTTGCTGTCCTTTACTGAACTCTAGCCAAATTACCTCTATTTTTCTGGCAACCAAGAGATCAGAACCTACCCCAAAACTCCTGTTACAGATCAAGTCTCATGGAGACAGGAATTACCATTTCCCTTCCTGGGACCAGAAGTCTCTCCATAACACCTTATGTTTTAAACCTTCTTTGAAGCCAGTCAGTGAAGCACTGCCCACCTTCCCACATGCTCCTTTAGCGCAACTGTGCTCCACTTCAAAACATCAAAACCATGTTTCATGTTTTTCCCTAGAGCTTAAACTGTGTTTTAACAAGTCAAATCTCACTTTGTTATTTTATGCTCATTTTTCCAACCTGGCAAGGCCTGCCTGCCTGCCTCGCTGTTTGGTACTGCTCATGGTTCTCACTGGCTCTTCCAATTCTTTCCAAGACAGTGTCACCTCCAAATTCCTTGAGAAAGGAGCCTTACTAATAATAAAAAAGGGAAGGGAAGGGAAGGGAAGGGAGGGGAAGGGAAGGGAAGGGAGGGGAGGGGAGGGGAGGGAAAGGAAGGGAAGGGGAGGGGAGGGGAGACCAGATCAGATGCAGTAAGTCAGCAAAGCAAGTTGCAGAGCCAGTCCACAGTGGCAGACTTTGCTATTTGTGCGAGCACCAACCAGATACAGAATAATGTGAAGAGAAAAGGATTATTTTTTGCCTAGAGAAAAAAATCAAAGATCTCAAAACAAATGGTAATGTCTCCGCTCTTCCCAATAGCAGGCATTATTCACTGATCTTTCAGGGAAATTAAGGCACAGAGATTTAAAGGGATTTGCCCAAGTCAGCATGGGAAAAAAGATTTCACACAGAGATGTCCTGATTTTTGTTCTATAAAAGCAAAACCACATTTAATATATAGATATATACATAGTTTGATTCTATACTCTGGTATCAGTGTTCTCAAGAGTATACTGCAGTTTGACGAATTTCAGCTAAATGTTCAAGAAAAATGAATATCTATACAACATCCACAACAGAGAACCCACAAACAAACTCAGTTTGGTTTCAGAGACAAGATTTCACTTGCAATGTCTCATCTTATTTCAGGCGATTTCATTTCTCTTTCTAATTGCTCTCTAGTTACACAATCCCCCCTCGTGGTACTGAGTTCTTAGCAAGTGCTTAATTAACAAAAACAAAAATTATGATCTTTCTTCCTTCTCAGATTGCTAGTGAAATTGCTTCATTGGCATATTTTCTAAAAATTATCTATTTCTGGTTGGCTGTGTCTGTGAGTAACGAAATGAGTAACTGCAAAGAATGTGAAGCAAAGCTAAAGAAAAGGAATGAGTTTTGAATTTAATTTAAAAAAACCCCAACATTTCTTTTCATGTATGGAACTAAGAGCTAATCATTTAGTTCTGGTTACTGGGGTTTGACTTAAGCACAATCTCTCATAAGGACGACAGTGTATTTCAAAATAATGTAGCCAGTTAAAAGAAATTAAAACAACTACAAAGAAAGGTGGATTTCATTCTCTCTGGACAAAATAATCAAGAAGAATGACAGTAAGAGATGATTAATATTCCAGATGGTAGCATGGTCTGTAATTAAAACATGATATGCCAAAAGATTACAGCCAAACAAGAAGCCTGCCCTCATCCACTTCTTAGTATTACTAATTGTACAGTTATTAGGCCAAACAGTGGCTTTTCCTCATTATACTAATTCCTTTATTTCCTGTGGAGCTCCTGTCTTAAAGCCCCAGACACCAGAAAACTACTTTATGCCACAAATAACCTGGCAGAGGCAGAGAGGGGTGCTTGTAGGCGGCGGGGACAGAGATGCATGGATGGAGGAAGCATATGACGTGAAGGAGCCCCTCATCACTCTTCCCTTCAGATGTCTTTCTTACACCCACCAAGCCAATGCTTGGCCAAAAATTCTTCTCTTGGTCTCTCTCCCACTCCAGAGGTTGCTTCTTCATGTAGATGGGGGTCATGGATGCCAAGTGTCTGAGGGGGATCACAGCCCAAGATCTTGTAGGGACGTTCCTCCTGCAAGGAGCATATGGTCCCAGAGTGTCTGAATGCACAGCTAAGGGACTTGCAGTGTCAAAAGAGCTCCTGTTGTCGGACAGGCTGCACCCCACCATGCTGGTTACCTTCTGTAGTGCTTTGCAGTAGCACTGAACTGGGTCCCATTGGTGCTCCGAAATTGTGCAGCCCTGGAGCAAGCTCTCCCCTGAAAGTGCACCAAAGTCCCCCATCTGCTGCACAGCAACGTAAAGCTGAACATTTCCACCCCACCAAGGCAAGCCTGACCCCGCATAGATGAACCAGCTGGGACCTGCTCACTAAACGTCCTTCCTACATCTGTACTGAGGCACACAGGTTTTCAACAGGCATCGTATGCAGGAGATGAAGGACGTGGGGCAGTTTGTACATGTGGATAACATGCATACTATTCGACTACACATTAAAAACATATCCTCACTGGAACTTGGTATTTTTTAACTTCAAACACATGCTGTACTTAATCTAAACAAAGCTAAAAGAGAACGTGAAGAACTGGATGTCTTTCAAAGTCCCAACAGCCCAGCTTTTCAAATCTCAGACCACCCTTCATCTGATTATTTGTGAGCCTAATGAAGTAATTGCAGAGTGGCAGCTTGATTTCCTCGAATCAAATGTCAACAGTCACCAATCTCCAGGAGTTTACACAGCTTGGTAACACAGTGACTCTGCAGCATGGGGGCCTGTACATGTTTTTCATATTAGGGAGCAGATGGAAGCTGTAAATCCCTCCAGAGCACAGGGATGCCTTTCAGCAAACAGTAGTAGATGGCATGCTCATTTCGGGAAATGTTTTCCAATTCTATCCAACAGATCAATGGGTTGTGGTAGAGAAGGAGCTGAAACAGTCAGACATGGTTGGACAAAACACTGCAGAGGGGATGGGGAAATACAACGACCATCTCATGACCTGCAAGTCTCTGTTTATCTGGTGCTTGGCATGGGGACCTGCCACTCCATAATGCCAACAAATTTGGTTACGGTGCCCAGGCAAAGAGCTCTACAAAGCCACTTGGCTTTTAGAAACCGAGACCACATTAGCACTGAGAACATCATGCTATTTCTCAAGAAATATGCCATTTTTCACTAGGTGGGCCTTACGGGTGGTCTAACCTTTCTGTAGAGAAGATGTCAGCACAGCCACTGCGGTGGCAGGATGGCTGTGGTCTCTTTGCAAGTTTGCCTGTTTTTAGAAGGAACAGAGTGCTTTCTCTTGAAGTCATAGGTTTTGCAATCCTGCCTGCAGTACGGTCAAGCAGCCTGCCAGCTTGTCTAACTAAGGGAGGTAAGCTGCAAAATACAAACCCTGGTTACTCCTTGAAGATGAAAATACCCAGGCTTGCTGTCTTTTAACCCTCTTTCAGGCATGCCTGTTTGTTCTGCCAGCAAGGCAGCTGCTCGGGACAGCAAGGAGAATGGGGCGCTTAAAGCATCCTCTGTGCTCGACAAGGAGACTCTCTCATGAAGAAAATGCTCAGGACTTTTTAATTCAGCCTTTGCAATCCAGTACCTGCCAAGAGTATTTCCTCACTCCTCTTTGCCTTACTCCTAGCAAGGAGAGACCAAAACCTGCCCTCAGGAAAATACACAGGTAAAATTTAGAAGAACATGAACTAGCAAAGGGAGAATAACTGGAAGACTACAAAAATACAAAATAATGTAGTTTATGGTGGGATCTATACCACTGTATATTTTTAAAAGATTTATTTCTCTTTCATGATGCTGATTATATATGTTCCCAAACTCTAAAGGGCAGTTTAAAATCTCATCTACTGCTTAACTTGGATATTTCCAACACTCTGAGTTTTCTGGAGTATTAATTTTAGTGCTCGTGTGCGCCGACTTAGCCCATTTCTGAGCTATACAAGATCCCTCTGGCAAACTCTGCCACTGCCTCAGCTCTGACCTACATCTTCTCGGTTGCCTAATTGAAAGCTTCTCCTGCCTGAAGATTGCCCATCAAAGTGTAGATGCCAATCTATATGCTACGGCACAGGGAAGAGCCCTGTGACAGATTGAGCTCCTGTTCCCAGAGGTGAAAGGCCATCAGCTGGGAGAGCTCTCTTTCCTTTCTCTCTCCTGACTGACAACCATCAGCAACCAGCCCTCTAATTCACGCTGCACCGCAGGAACTAAATAAACAACTGCATTAGGCAATTACTGCAATAAATGCCTTCCTTCTTCCCTCATTTCCACTACCAATTTGTTGTTGGAGGCAAAAGACCACCTTGTTGGAGTGGCTTAATTTTTTTAATTGCAAAATAACCACCTCACTGACAGGTGGGTTATGGTATGTGTTTAAAAATCCATTTAAAGGAACATAAAGTCAGATGGGCTGTAATGTAATGCAAATTTGAAAGTCTTTGCTTTTAATTCTGCTGTGCTTTTGCCAAGCTCAGGCATCCTCTATGGCAAACAAAAGATCCTTTCCCATGAAGCCAAAGTGTGTGTGGTTTTTTTATCCCGTTTTCATCCTCAAACATTTAAACTTTGAAATTGAGCTTGCCCAGTGTATTTAAGCACCCAGGAGTTTGCTGTGGAGGCCAGTCCAGCCTGCCCAGCAGTGAATGCAAGGAAGGCAACCTGTGATGGCAGATGTGCTATTTAACTACACCCAGCTATATGCTGTGCCTTTAGACAGAGATTTGCCTTGTACATATAGGTAGATCTTTTCCATGAATGGCATTATCTGATGATAAGGCCCAGACCTGATTTGATTAGAGGAATTTCACCTGAAACTGGAAAATTAAATTCTCCTGGCAGTCAAAGGCAAAATAACAGTAAGCTGACAACACATTCAAAATTAATTCTGATTTTTAGAAGAGATATCTTTTGGCAAGGTTGATTTTCCTTCCAATCCAACTTTTTTAAAACATGCAGCTCACTAATTATTGAGCAATATCAGAGGTTTGAAAATCTACTGAATGCTGTTGAAACAATTGAAACATTCAGATACATGAGAAAAGTGCGATGTGGTACTGATCTATTCAGCACGAAAACAGATTTGTATCAAAGTAGATGTCTACAGCTGAAAAGTCAAAAACATCTGCAAATTTACACTCATTTCTCTTCAGGCACCTTTGTGTGCATTATAGGCACATTTAAAAATGGGCTCGTGCAAGTATTTTACTTATATTTAATATATGTATAATTTCTCATTGTAAAAGTTTGTTGAGATACATGTGCAACTGAGGGTTGACAACCCCTTGTTTCACAACCCAAGCATTTCTACACATGCCACCCTGAGCTGCAGAGCAGCAGCATGCTCTGTGCTTGGCATCCTGAGGGAAAGGCAGCTACGACATGAGTGCCTGAACCACACAATGCAGTGTGCCCAAGAGGCACAGCCCCGATGCAGTGCCATGAGCTGCCCGCAGCAGTTTCAATACCTCCTGCTCCTGTCACAGGCTGCTGTTACCACAGCAAGGAAAGTCAACAAGAATGAAGTTTCAAACCAAACCATTTGTACAGAAAGGAAAAGGACAGGACAGAGACAGATGTTTAAAACCTCATGTCATTTGGCCATGGATCTGTAGGATTGTCAGTCACATCTGCAAAGTCTGCATGGCCCTCCATGGCCTCTCCAAAATACTGCCCTCCACAAGTGGATGGGTATTTGCATGAAGATGCAAGGCCTGTCTTTGCCTCCTGTTGCAATTTTCTCTTAGTGTTTTCCACCAAGCTTAGTATAAAATACGTGCACACATGGGAACACGGGCAAGTCACTCAGGGAAAAAGCAATGCTTGGAGCAAACAGAGGTTTAAAAGTCTCCAGCTTTGAAAGGCACCGCAGCAAAAGCAGGTGCTTCCACTCACACAGACAGGAGCTAACTGCAGGATCAGTTCTGGCCTAGAGACTCTCTTTTTTATGGTTATGTCCGCAAAGTCTTTGGCTGCTCTCTGTAGTTAGTGACCGCACACACAAAGGGGTCTTTCATAGCAGTGTTCTATAGGAAGCCAGGGCACCGAGTAAATGATACCTTAATGTTCCCTTTCAAAGCCAGAGTGGTTTGACAATGACGCTTGTTAGTGTACTGCCGTACGTTCCTCCTGCCTGCCATCCTCCAGCTTGCAAATAACTTTACAAACATCTCATATTTAGCTAGCCTCCAAAATTTTGCCAGTAATTGTTTATGAGCTACTTTGGGAAGATGCAAGGAAACAGCTATGTCTAAGAGTGTGGCTCCAATTCCCTGTTACAGCAAGCGGTCAACAACCATGCCACCGCCAAGAGAGGCATGTGCACCCAGCACCCCCAAGGACTGAGGCCTGTGGCTGTGCAGTCAGCAGGTAGGCAAACTGAGCAAGAATTCAGGGGTCTGGTTTATTTTTAGGACAAAGAATTACCCTTTTGCTTCTGGAAAGTCCAATAGGATTTTTAATGTTCAGCCTTAGGTGTGATGCTGGTTTAAACCTGAGGCACAAGTCAGCTCTCGCTATGGATCTCTGTTCACACCTGCAATATCAACATCAATGACTTTGTGGCCCAACGGAGACAGTGTTATTCAGTCCTGTTTAATTGACTACTGCAGCTTGCTACTTCTGTACTAAAGGTTTCTGGGTCTTTGCTCATTAAATGCGAAGCAAAGAGAGAAACACAAACAGCAACTGTCACAAAACCCTATTTTTTCCATTAACTGTGTACACTAAACTGAACTATCTTACTGACAGCTGATGGTGGAGAAGTTACAGGCGTTACAGCTGAAATTATCACTAAGTATGAAACTGAGCATTGCCAAAGCCTACAAACCCCCTTATGAATTCAAATTAGCACATTAAATGATAGCATGTTAACTGGCAAAGGAAAATGTCCTGTTTCTGAAAGCAGGGAGTTTCTTCCCCATGTGATCTGCTTCCCTCTGGAAAGGAATCTCTGTTTACCCACATTAGTTAGGACAGAGTTGTGTTTCAGTAAGTCAGTCCCATTTTTACAAGGAAGTCCTATTTTTATAAGGCACTGTACTTTTCAGAGACTTCATATCAAAATCCATCTTCTTGGGGTAGTAGAAGCAAAGGACTGCATGAAAAACAGAAGGCAAGGGTAGCAAAGACTACACTTGCTGAGTCATGTGGAAGGCATGTTTACAACAGCAGATCAAATATACTTCAATATTTTCATCATTATTCAATTTGAGACTCTTCTGATATTTTACAAAATGCTCTTAGTTTTGACAACTCAGATTATTAAGGGGGATTTTATGTACCCAGCCTAGTTTGAATGTGACTACAAATGCTTGAAAACAAAACATAAGAAAAAAAAAGAAAAAAGGGAAAAAGCCCACAAGTGAATACTAAGTAAACATATTTAGAACCATTGAAAAAGAAGGTAATTCTTCATCGCTTTTTCCATGGATTTTAAGTTGTATACTACATAACTGAAATACAAGCTGATGGAAATGTGATATAAATATTTTTATTTTAGTTTTGGGGAAAAATTATGTTGTGTTTTTGTTGGGGTTTTTTGAGCTTGCAAAATTAGCATTCACAAAGCCAGACAGCCAGGTGTTTTGTCTGTAAGAGATAAGCATCTCATCTCTCTCCCAGCTCTGTTTGACAGATGAGCACTATCCCATCACTTTCAAGGCATATCAGCCAAATGGAGATCTTCCAGCTGCACCCTTTGGAGCAGATCAGTAGAATGGTGCGTGGGAAATATACATTAGTAAGGTAGTTGTCTAAAGCATCGTTGGAGATACTTATATTTTGGAAAAACTAGCTACAAATATATGATACAGATCATCCTAAATAAGAGTTGGACTGCCATTACACAGCCTATTTTCTGTATCAGCAAAGCCAGCTTAGGAAACTCTTGCTTTCCTTTGTCTTCCTCCATGTTCTCAGCAATGTATATTAGGCTTTTTGCCATCTTAGAAAGGCAATAGTCACCCTCTGGAAATCCTGTCCTTTCCACTGAGCACAGAGGGAGCTCAGATGACTAGCCTGCACTTGGAGGCTAAGTGTGAGACAGTTAAAACAAGGTGATTATAGGAGATAAACCCGCAGAGGAGGGAGCAAGTGCTGAGGCTGTGCTCTGTTAGCCTATGAACTTCTGGTGGGTCCTTCCAGGTAAGCTAATGTTTGTATCTGTCAGGGATTCAGCACTAAGTCCAGACTCTGACCTGAGCTCTAGTACCACTAGCAGAAACCAGCTGCCAGCATGCCTTACTTCACAAAAGCTTTAGCGTTTGCAGCTCTGTTCAGCACCTGGCGAGTAGATGGGAAATCTGGGAAATCGACTGAGTTTCAATGGGCAACAACAGGAATGCCTATGAAATCTTTGTGCTCCAAGACCAATTTACAAATGACAGGAGACAGTGTTGTCACAGTGCAGATGACAGAACTGTGGGTGACCTAATTCCACAACAGATTGGCTTTTTATTTCACGAAGACCAGGTTTTAACTGGGCTTCTGTCATGACATAACCAGATGCTATTATATTCCTTATAACTTTAAAACTGGCTGTGCAACATTTGTCCTGTTGAAGATATCCCAGCACCTCAGCCAGGAGAAGGCATGATGCTCTGGTTCTGCCCTCATTTGCACAGGCTCAACACTGCTCCCTAGTATGTCCCATTCCTCTGTCTCACCCTTCATCACTGTCAAGATGTTCCTCAGGCTCCTTTCTTCCATCTTAGCATTTCCCCGCAAGCCTTGCCTGAAATCTTTATCGTAATACCTCTTGACACATCTGAACCACCATATTCTTGTCAGACGTTCTGGCCACCCAGAATCCAGCAACTTGTGCCACACTCCTGTGAAATGATACATCTTCCATGTCTTGCTTTGACAACTCGGCACTGGCCAACTGAAGTCTATTTTTAAAAGTGCTAAAAATAATTGTTCTTTTTGTTGTGAAAATCAGGATTAACCTGCTCTTCTATGCTAGCAATGTGTAGGGTTTCCTGGGGGGAGTCAGAGACTCACTCCTGCAAGGCTATTTTTAGAGCATCCAAGACAAGTTCCATAAACATGTACTAAACAGATTTTTTTAAGCAGTGCTTTTTAGCACATGTGGCTGCTTCTTTTTTCTGGGTTGGTGTAATTTGATGTTGGAACTTTCTCCACAACAGGGAAGAGATGGTGGCAACAAGTTCTCCATCACCTCTCCACCTTTTTTCCTCTACGACGACAAATAAACTCCTCCTGCATTTTCAAAGGATATCCCAGGTCTGGATATTACGAACTCAGGGCTACTTTCTTCTGGAGTATTTCTGACAGTCTGCTCCCCCTCAGGAACATGGGGAAAAGACAGTTGCAGACCAGCTGCAGCAGAAGTGATTGTACTGATCTGCTAATACCCTGGTGAGCAAGGGGAGCTGTGAAACACGGGACCAGGCAGATGCCTTTGACAGGCTGGTGGGACTCTCAAGTTATTGGTGACTGTGAGAGGAATCCCATCTTCTTCTCCTTCCCCACATCTGAACTATACCACTGTACTATAAATGTCCCAGGAAAGAGCTGGAGCTGGCCACAAACATCTCTGCCACTCAAGGGCTGATGCTCCAAATCTCACTTTTCAGAGAGGTTGCATACAGAGCTCTTCTATTTGCTCTTTCTTGTGGGCATATTTTAAAATTATTCTCCAGGCAGCAGCAAAAGCAGTAACAGATTAAGCTAGCCTCCAACTTAACAAATCCTGTAAAACAGTCAAGTGGCTTGTCTACAAAATATTTTGGAACTAGAAGCACCCAGCAGTACGTGCAGCTTAGAAAAGGACTATTTTCCTAACAAGCTTTCCCACGGTGGTGGTGTCAGTTCTCGGTGCCTTTGTATGCCCATGGATCTCCATCGGTAACTTTGGCTCCCTCATACTGCCATTCTCCCCCTGATGTTGCAGGCTCCAACAGGGCATCCTTGAATATCTTAGAACTTGATGATATACAGGATAAAACACCTTCATACCATTTTCTGGCAATTTCCTTCATTACATAAGCTATTTGCCCTACCAGCTGGGAGTGCTTCCCTCTAACACCTGTGGTGCAATTCTCCTGCTGGTTGCAGGGCACTGAATCACACATTTCTTAAGGGTGATTTCTGCCTTTGCAACCAGCCCAAACTCTTCAGAAGGATGCTGGTTACATCTACAAAGACAAGCCACGTGGTGTAGAAACTCCCTTCCCATTAAACATTTTCCAGTGTGGACATTTCCTTTCTAAACTGACCTGCTAACATGAGGAGTGAAAGGTGAACTGCTGCTCCTAAGCAGGGACCTTATGGGTATGTCTTTGAAGAGAAGGTTTTGAAAGTTGGTCATCTTCACATCTATAGTTCCAGTTTAAACAGGTGATGACTGAAGGAGTGGAAAACAGTGGTCAGTAAATATAAAAATAAATAGAGACATCAGGTGGAAAGGAGCAACAGAGCTTAGAAACGTTCACCAAAAATTTAGTGGCACTAGGAGTTGGGGGCACATGTAGGATTCAGCAAGACAGAGGTGGTAGAATAGTTTGTTATGAATGTTTTGACTTTTGTTACTGACTTTTATATGAACACAGCATCATTAGGAAATTTTGGCCAGTTTTCACATCCCCATGGTGCCACGTGGCAGATCAGAGCTTTGATTGTGAGCCCTTGCTCAGCATTTCTGGAAGGCTTCTGCTCATGATCTAGTACAAGTCAGAAACTTTTTCATATAGCTGCAAGGTATGTTAAGGAGTCTAGGGACATCAGAGACTGATGGGTAGAAAAAGCTGTTGTATGGTTCATGAATAAGCCACTGAAGTCTTAGTCTCCTCCTGTTTATTGACAAGCAACTCAATGACAGCAAGCTGTACAGCAGTACTTTGGAGTATGCTCATAAAAAGATATGCAAGGGGGCAGCAGGAGGGCTGTTCTTAATACCTACATTGTTTGCTCTTGCGATTTTTTTGTCCACTAGTTAGATACCCAAGTCACAAATAATGCAAGGCTTGTATTAGGTTTTTTTTGGTTTGGTTTTTTTTTTTACATGCATGCCTTATTTTCATATTCTTTTTTTTTTCTGTCTAGCTCTGTAAGCTTTTCCTTTTAACACTTCTGCCTCAACTTTTGGCAACACCTAGATCACATATTTAATTTGCTTTTTATCTCATCAGCTTGTTAGCTTTAAACAACTGACACACTCCATCAAAGGAAGAGAAAAACCAAAACAAGAACGCTATTAACCTCTGTTACCCATATAAACTAATTAACTCTAACCCCTCCCCAATTATCCCTGGAGAGGGGAACTGCTTTTATTAGCTTCCTGTTCTTTTTCACCCCTCCTCTCCGTGGCTGCCTGCCTTGCTCCTCAGGAGCAAAGCGCTGACGTGCCCCCATCTGCGGCTGCCCTTGCAGCCCCACGGGCTCTGCAAGCGCTGGGGCTGCTGTGAAATGCTGAGCCCTGCACCTCTGCTCGGCCATGGTGCCCTTTGGGTGCCTGGGGGAAGAGGGAGAGGCTGCTTTTCACTACAGCTCTTGGTCACACCAGGTTGTTTGGCCCATGGTCAAGGGTGGTGACCCTTAGCTTCTGACCTTGGATTACGTTTCAGGTTTTAAACGAGCTTCCAGTCTGCTGATTAAAGCTTGTTTGTTCAAAGCAAAAGGATTAAAAAGAGTAATTATAATCCCACTAATTTATGTGATTCTTCATGCTAAACCATGCCTGCATGCATAGACATCTGTGAGCACACGTGCCTGGGAAGGTTTTTGTGTGAATTTGTTTTAAACCTATGCCAGCAGTGAAGGAGACGCAGATTATTAACTGGCTGCTGTTAGTCCTCTCTGTGCCATACATATGTCAACACGCACCATTGTTCTCCCTTTTTCATTAAGAACTAACTAACTAACTAACTGAGGTATTTCAGTATGCTAAGCTCTTGCTTCTGTTGTTATTCAACAAGTAACCTGACACGAAAGGTGAGAGCAGCTGTGGCTATCCTATCCACCTCCACGCAGCTTCTTGGTCATCTCTTTTATCAAATAGAGCCACAATTGCACATTGCCAATGCACTGGATACCAAAGACAGACATTGTGCATGTGGAAGCAAATAATGTGGACTAGTATCTACTGACTGTATGAAGGTGAAGGGGCTCTTGGCAAGAGTCCAGTAAAGCAGAAGGCAGCAAGTAGGGGAAACTGTTCCACGCTTGCAGAAGAGATTGTCAATAGCAGGTCTGGGGCTGTAACCATCCCGATCATCGTAATGCAAAGCAAGTGGACCAATTCAGAGCTCAAAGCGAGAGGGAAGTACAGGGCTCCGGTCTCTTGGCAACCCCTCCCAGTTATTTTGTGATAAGGAAGGTGTCATATGGACAGTCCTGGAAACTGAGCTCCTCTCTGCAGCTGGACATAGTTACCTAGAGGGGCTTTGGACTCAGTCCTAACTTGCTTCAAAAGCTGCTTGAGGGATTTCTCAACATGCTTCATGACCTGGGCCAGGACAGTTGTTTGGATTAGGATTTGGTGAAGCCCCAGTTGAGCCAGCAGCCAGACCAGGGTCTGTGGTCCCTCTCCAGTGAACACTTACGGTGCATCCAGGGCTGCAGGACGCAGGGAGGGAGGACCCAGGTGGCCACAGCCAAAGCACAGGACCCAGTCAACCTCATCCTAACAGTGTCAGTCATAAAAATATCCATTTCTCTAACATATCCAGCTAGCACAGTTTAAGAGGCAACAGGTATTATACTGTTTTCTCTCCTGACAAAAGCTACAGACAGGAACAGGCACCTGGGCAGGCTTTACAGAACCTACAAGGTTTTGCTTTTGGTTTTGTTGCCTTCCCATTACCAGCTGAGCAGCAGTGCTGCAGAAACCTGCCTTGCCTTCCTCTCTATGGGGATGACTCAGGTTTATTCCATCCCAGGTTGTATGACACTCTAGTATTACCACTTAACTAACTAAAAAAATAAGGAGTGAATCTGATGTGCAGGCATTATAGAAGTGGCCCACGTTACAGAGAGTCTAGCTTTGATGTGCCATCACAGCTACAGCAAGTCTTTATCCACTCCATCTGTGTTGGTGAATTTGCGCGCTTTTCTTCTAAGGATGCAAAACTGATCCAAATCCAGGTGGTCCCCTCAGCTCACCTGAGAGCATCCCTTGGAAAAATAACTGCCAGCCTATCCTCCTCTTTGCTCTCTTTCTCTCCTGCCTGTGTTTCCCCTTTCCTGCCCCTGGGACCAGCCCCATGGTGCTCAGCCCACTGCTGGGCAGCCACTGGGGGGATGGTGGTACCACATAGGATGACCCCAACTGCTCCTCGTGGTGCCTGTCCACATGAGGCTTAGCACGCTGCTGGTGCTGGGGTCCAGCCAAAGCAGCCCCTCTCCCATCCCCACAGTGGTCTCTCTTGCAATCCATGGCCGTGCCTAGCTTGCACCTGCAAGACGAGTGTCCCCATCTCTTGCTCCTTGCTCCAACTCCATGTGAGAGTGCAACAGCAGCAACATTAAGGCAGCAGATTAGAAATGCTAAAAATTTTCAGTGTTCCCTCCCCATCCTCCTCTTTGGGAAACTGCTTTCAATCACTTTATGTACTGAAAACAAACATGAAAGGAAAAAATCCCCTCTGCCTTCAGTTGTCAGAGCAAAAACTAGAATTCCCTGAGCTCTTTTCAGAAGTGCTAATATTCTCCCCTAGGCCTTCATTATATCGCACACAGATCTGCAGTCCTCTGCACACAGACTGGGAGGGAACAGCCTTAAAAAGTTGGGCTGCTTTATGTAGGTATGTATGTATTTATTTATTAAAAATAAAACCAAAATTTGCCAGCACCAGTGAACAGCATATCAGAGAGTGTAATAAAAAGGGAGGGTTTTGTTCCAGTGGTAGTTGAACAGGCAATGTTCAGTCAGTGTGAGGGGGCCCCCTGATCCGGCTCAGAGGGAATATGGCTGATGTGTAGCTGGGTCCTCCTCCTCTAGCCTGGCATTTGCATGTCTCAAAGCATCTGAATTATGTGTCTGTAGTTACCCAGTTCTCCTTCCCTTGTTCCCAGAAGGGATCTCAAACTTCTGCCTGTTGTGACTGAGCAAAATGGTGTGCTCCCTGCTCCTTGTGCAAGATGCCCTGTGCATAAATTTCCTTGATGTTCTCCCTGCAAACCATTTTGATTTTGTCAATGGCACTTCTGCTTCCAGGCTCAGGAATACTGTTTGTTTTGAAATTGAAATTTGTTCTAAGGGAACAAATATTCTTAAAAGTCAAAATTCTAACTGAGGGCCATTTGTGATAATTTTAAAATCTAGACAATCCCCCAAATCATCACTAGATTTCCCATCAAACTAAAATAAATTACTTTTGATCAAAATCCTGTTCTCATTTCAACAACAGTGGAAATGCTTTGTTCAGGTTGCATTATCTTATATTATCTTATATCGCATTACTGTAGAGAAATGTTTCTGCTAAAAGGAAAATTATTTCCAACAGGAAAATGAAACCACTTGGTAAGATTAAGTTTAGAATGAAATTTTTAAAATTTACTGGAACACTTCAGATTTATTCTATCCAATAAAATTAAATTGCAATTAACAAATATTGGAGAGGCTTTTCAATTTTTAGGAAATCAGCACTTTCAACTGGAAAAAATATGCTGGGAAATTTCTGAGAGTGCAGGGCCAGCTTCATCCCACAGTTATAGGTCCCATTCTCTTGCTCATGCAGTTACAGATCTCATTCCTTGCTCATCTCCTTTTTCATCTATTTATAATCTGAATGAATCCTGTCTAGGCCTAACTAAAGTATAACCTGAGACAGGAAAGAGAAACACATTCAACATAAATGCTCTTTTCTCCTCAATGAACAGTTTTGAAAGCCACAATGAAAGCATAATACACAGATGCAATGACTGTAGATAACAGGTTTGAAACAAGAAGAAATGATCTTCTGTGTTTCTTAACTTTTCACAGTGTCTGTGGTTTCACTTGTACTGAGCATCCCACCTAACACCACTGTCCACATGCTGACATCGTGCAAGAAAGGAATTTGCTGTGTTGCACAGTATGAGTTTACATCCATAACAAAGGAAGTTGTGAATCTCATCTGTGGCCAAAGGACTTGGAAATCCAACCTCAGGCTTAATATAGCCCTATTTTACCAACTTGTGAATAAATTTCCAGGTCTACACAAACTGGATGCTCTTGGCTGGGCCTTTACCAGTGTAGCTCATGCCACCTCAGTGGGAAGATGCCAGCTTCTACCGCCTGAGCATCCAGATTAATATCACGCTACAACTACTCCTAGTGAAAGGAAATAAAGGTTCAAAGCTAGGCTGAGCTTTACAGTGACAGCTGAGAGCGCTCTGATGGCACCTCTGGCAGGTGGAGCCCAGGGATGTGGGCAGAAAGAGACCTGTGCCCAGGTCCCAGCCACTGGGGTCCTGTGTGCACACCTGGGCCAGCCCTCCTTCCCCCACCACCTCTGGAAGGGGTTTGAAGAGGGACCCTCATTTGAGGAAACCCTCCTTTGGTAGTGAGGTACCCAAAACACAAGGTAATTCAACCCAAACGCCAGTCAAAGACCAGGTGATGGGATGAGTAGCCAGTGGGTGAAATTCCTCACTAATTCTCATCTCCTGTTACCCACTTGTGAGTCCCTATATTTTTTTAGCATGTTACAATCATGGCTGTTGACTAACGGCAGGACGGCACTAGCAGCACCCTCACTCCTTGTCGTGGTTTAACCCCAGCCAGCAACTAAGCACCATGCAGCCGCTCACTCACTCCCCCCCCATCCAGTGGGATGGGGGAGAAAATCAGGAAAAGAAGTAAAACTCCTGGGTTGAGATAAGAACGGTTTAATAGAACAGAAAAGAAGAGACTAATAATGATAACGATAACACTAATAAAATGACAACAGTAGTAATAAAAGGATTGAAATGTACAAATGATGCGCAGGGCGATTGCTCACCACCCGCCAACCGACACCCAGCCAGTCCCCGAGCGGCGAATCCCTGCCCCCCACTTCCCAGTTCCTAAACTAGATGGGATGTCACATGGTATGGAATACACTGTTGGCCAGTTTGGGTCAGGTGCCCTGGCTGGGCATGAGAAGCTGAAAAATCCTTGACTCTAGTCTAAACACTACTGAGCAACAACTGAAAACATCAGTGTTATCAACATTCTTCACATACTGAACTCAAAACATAGCACTGTACCAGCTACTAGGAAGACAGTTAACTACATCCCAGCTGAAACCAGGACACTCCTGGAATAACTCCAGCACAGAAATGACATTTATAACACGCTGCCAGCAGCCATCCACATCAGCCCCCTCAGTTTTTAGATCACAGTTTACAGCAGATAGAGCTTTTTTGTCTCTCACTTTATTCACACTGCCTAAAGAAGAGAGAGAAGAGGGGGAAAAAAGCTCTAAAACGTTACTGTATTCAGCCCTTTTAAAGAAAAAAACACCATGAAGCACCATTCTAGTTGGGTTTCTCAAACACCCTGGGAAGACATTAACCTTAACCGTACTATTGCAGCCATACGATGTGTATGGAAACGGAGATTCATTTGGATTTCACTTGCTAGCCCAGAGCATCTTTTGGCTTTCTCCAGCGTTATGTGAATTAGATGAGTCTAAAATGTCAGTGTCAACACTACAACACTGGGAACAGAGACAGGAGTATGTGAATTGCCAGCCTGATTTGAGCCAAATTTCGCAAACAAGACACACCATAAGACATACACCTACGTTCATAGCAAGGCAGCTGCATCAGGGCAATAACAGAGTTTTCCAAGTGCAGAGCATCTTCCAACTGCCTCTAAGAGCCCTGTGGTTAAAAATTAGATCAACTGTGCTATATAAATGCTAGGATATCAAACTAGCAGCCTGTGTTTAGGATGAACCTTCCACTCTTAAAAGTTGAAAGTATTTTTAGTGTCGTGTCTCTTGAATCAGTTGGCTGTGCGAGTGCTGGAAAGCACTGGTTAATTCTAACTCTCCCCAGATGCCATCCCAAAGGTCTGAGCCATTTGTCCACTGCCTGGGGCCCAGGATTTGAGTGGTTTAGCATGTACTGCCATTGGTTCTTCTATGGCTACACAAGTATTAGAAAGTATTAGGATAAACAAACTACTTTGAAAACTGGTATTTTGCGTACTGCTTGCTGCTGAGTATCTAATAAGAAAGCCAAGTTTGTTCACTTGCCTCACTGGAGTAATCCTGAGAAAATCAATAACATAATCGAGATACAGCCATGCCATTCATACAGAAGCTGTAGTTCAGCTAGAAGTTGAACACGGCATGCCTCAGGCTGTTTTCCAAGGCCAAAGAATTTTTAACCATCATTACAGCACTGAGTGCATGCCATGCAACACATGTAATACACCCCCCCCTTTTCTTTTTACTAGAGACAAAAATCTCTCTGAAGCTGAACAAATAACAAACTATATTGTTTTCTGAGCTATATTATGCCCAGAATATTAACCCTCCATCCTCAGAATATATTCAAGACATGAGGCATCAATAAAACAACCTGCTTTTTTCAAAGGCTACTCTTTGGCATGACCACCTACCTAGAGAATTTGCCTCAAATGATCCTAAAGTACTGATTATAATTTTCTCGCTCTCTGTTAGATCAATTCTGGCTGATAACTGCTCTCAGCTAGTCTCTTCAGTGTTGATTAAGTTTGCTCCTGTAGCTCAGATACAACAGAGGTAAGGCGTACAAGGAGAAGTAATTTCTTTTCATAGATGGAGGCCAGCCCCGGACTGAGGCAAAGTGGATGGTCTCCTAGGGCAACACACTGCTTGCAGAAGTGAAATGGCCCTGGTCCTTCTACTGCCCTTGCTCATGCCAGAGCCCTGGCAAGGCAGGTTGGCTGCTGCTTCAGAAAAGCAATGGGCAAATGGGTAAGGTATTTCTAAAGAAGGGAGCAGGAAGCATCTGCTCCCATTGGTGGAGTTGCTGCTTTCAGCCCTCCAGGCTCCACAGGGGTAGCAGATCTGCTGATCTCCCCATCTCAACTCTTCACCCAGCTTTGGCCCCCTTTTTGCCACGAGGCTTTACTTTTGAAGCAGCAAAAATCATTTTTGCCTGTGCTGCTGAGCAGCTTGAAACAGCAATGTTAATTAGTCCCACAGACCAGACTTAGAAAAAATGGACAAGCTTTCAGGCACTCAAGTGCTTCTTATTTGATTAAGCTATTTTCTCCAAGTAGAACAAATTCAAATAACAGAATACCCTTTAAAATGGGCAACAAATCCAATTAACTGACAGGATCTGAAAGGATAGGGCAAGGAAGGGGAGATAAGGTAAAGTAATAAATTGTAAAACTGAAAAAAAAGCCCCACATAAAATGAGATGGATTTTGAGTGTTTCTCAGTGTGAAAGGAGCGACACAGCCAACAGGAATGGTTGCTCTACATGTTATGACCTGCTCAGTAAAAGCACTACTTGGTATCTGTTTAACAGGTACCAATGGCAAAGTATGGCTGTCCAGTGGGTTCCCAACCAGTCGGTATTCAAATTTAGAGGGGTCTGCATCACCAAGGGTGGAAGAAGCTGAAGCTGGATCTCAAAGTCAGTCTAGTTTCATAGGTCATACAAACCACCTAATGTGCTGTCACATCCCTGCTGCAAGATGTGGGCAGCATTGCTGAGGACCCGCTGAAAGGAAGCTGTATAAACAATGCTTCAAATGCTGTTTTTGCAAGGTCAGCATAGGGTAAGCCGGGGTGCAGCACGTGTATACACCCTTACTGAAACAAAAAACAACTCACTTTCTTACTGCACATACTGCATAGCTTGCTACCCAAAAGGAAAGGTCGAAAGTTAAGACAGGATTGATACTCTTCAAGGATGCCACTAAGGAAAAGAGGCTCTGCTCTTAACCATGGCACCACAGGCCCAGCAAGAAGGTTTTATTTTCCTGAGGTTGAGGGTAAGATAACTGTGATGCATCCAGCTGGCAAGGCTGTCAGAGAATTTCCCCAAGGCAGAGTCTGAGCCTACAGACTCCACTGGGCAAGATAAACAGATGTACCAAGCACATACTGAGATCTCCATGAGTATACTAATCACGCTTTACACCATGTCTAGGAACAATCCCACTAAGGTTTATTGCATGGATGCGATGACCTAGATACTTGCAAGCAATGCAGTAGAAGGCAGCAGCATTATTTTGCTAGAGTTACAAGTAGAATGCCACAGCCCTATGAAATCACCAGGTGCCAGGTATGATAAATGAGCCCAGCTCTTTACCGTTAGGTATAACCTTAGTAGGGCAAGGGAAGAAGCAAAGTGAAAAGGGACAGACTCAGGAGAAATACTAAAGAAATCATCTCAGCACATCTTCATGTCCTCCTTATGCCAAAATCTCCTTCACCCTTTAGCATCCTCCTTCTCCTCCCTGCTGCCAGCCACCAGCAGGGATGAAATAATCAGGTTTATCAGATGAACATTATTGGCAAGAGCATCTGTTTGGAAGCGTACCTTTTCAGCAAGGCTAACTGACTGTTTCTAGGATTGACTGCTTTTTAAAAGGAAGATGTGGATCTGCTGCTAAAACTGAAATTAAAATAATTCACCTTTTATCACCTCCTAGCATGACAACAGATAGGAAAACAACAGGGTCAGGGATTGACTATCTCCATGCTGAAAAATTCATGTTTCCAGATCTCTCCTTTGCTTTTTACCTTCCATGTACCTAACAACTCTGCTCAGGGTCTCCTGAAGACAGAAGATTATTCATCTGCAAGTTGCAATCCCATAATTAATGCTAATAGACACCCAGGAGGATCCCATCATAATTAGTGTGGCTCTGTTAAAGCACTGGAGAAAATAGACTGCTCTACATGTAGGCTGCTGTACAATCAGATTGACAAGCAAACTGAAAAACTACTTAAAAGCAGCATAGGGCTGAATCCTGCTCCATTACCATTTCTGTCACTCTAGTGATGCTACCCTGAGATACAGTGGTGTAAGCCCCATAATTCAGTGATGAATCTGCTTTAGTTAAGATTCTGATTTAGTTAAGACTCTAGGGCCTGAGAAGGGAGTTGTTCCTAAAACACCCCAACCGTTCTGGTGGGTCTAGTACCAACTCCGGCAATACACTACTGGACTAGAACAGTGACACAAAAACAGCCTGAGTTGTTCAGAGCCAATGTTGCACTTTCGCTTGTCATTGATCTGCCTTTTGCTCATTAAAAGCAATGGTGAAACTCCTCCTGGTTTTCATAGAACAAAACCAAGCTTGCGTCTGACATGTGGCTAAAAAGCCAGAACTAGTTGTCAGTGTATATTAGTGCTGCACAGTATCTACATGTAGGCAGAAATAGATTAAATTTTATTTTATTCTATGATACACACACTATGTAGAGTAATATATCCTCACAACTCAATGGGCTACCCCTTCAGTTCTGCTGCCCAGGGCAATACTCAAAACAGCAGAGAGAAGACACCCATAGAGTGAGTTAGATATGCTCCTAGTCTGCAGGGGATTCAGAACACCAGGAAAAAGGCCATTCAGCATCCCAAGAGAGCCAGCATGTTCAGAATTCAGACAGATTAAACCCAGCAATGATAGACAGCTCCAATGAGTATTTTTAAATGGCAGCTTGCCACGCAAATGGTGATTTTATTAACTATTATTTGTTGATTTTATTAACTAACTTTTAGTTAATTTACTGTCCAGTGGGATTCAACAATCAAGAGACTGCTCTTCTCATGTGAGTTAAAATACTGCAGTGGCAAACCCTAGGTAAGCATATTCCCACTGTGTCTTTCAACAGTGTCAAACAGCTTGAGAAAGAGAAAAAAAAAAAAGCAGACTAATTTGTGTCAACTTTTGAAATTGTTCCTGAATCCTCCTTAAACACTGTGGCTGAAATCCATGCCCCCATGGCAGCAAGAGGAAGGCTCTTCATGTACTCTGGGAGCCCAGTCTCCACTAGCACTTGGCAATACTTCCACTTCGCTACACCATCCTTCCTGCTTTTCTTGCTTTCTCAGTCTGCCTCTATCCTCCCCTTTTAGCTCACACATTAGTACAATCACTTCCAAATTAAAAATTAAAGACACTAAATCAATACAAACCTCAGAGCTAACAATGTCCAAGCCTCATTGTTCATTCTTCTGCCTTGCTTCTATTCCTCTGGGCTCTTGCTTTTGTGGTTTCTACTTCTCCCATGTGGGGAATCATTTATGCCAAAGTTGCCAGATTATTATCAGGAACGGTACACCAGCTCTATTGACAAGAGCTGAAGAACTACGTAACGTGTAAGCAAGTGCCCAAATGAAGTGCAGGACTGAGAAGGCAGCTGAGCTTTCCCTGGTCTGTGGGCAGAAGTTCAGTCTCAAAGGAAGAAACGCTGCAGTTGTCTGATTCTCAGCCCTGAAGTAAAGATCAGCTTCCAGCTAAAACAGCAATTCAGAGTCTCTCTTACTGGCCAACTATAAAACTCCCATTTTGCCTACCAGAAGAACACAAGCACTGGTTCAGTGTTCAGAGGACTTGAGATCTAGGTTCAGTTCTGCGTTTGGACAGATCCTTCCCTAATTCCTTATGGCAGGTCACAAGGAGCAATTGAAGACTGTTACTTGACTACATATCATATAACAGAAGACACAGAAGGACCTAAGCTAGAGAGCGAAGAGAAAATTTCTAAGAAGTGATTTGTCAAGCCCAGACAGCAAAGAGAAGCTGAAGCAGTCTGGCTTCTGTTAACCACTTTAGAATGAGTCAATCCTGTCTATAGTATCTATCTATCTAACTGTAAGCATATATAGTATATATGTTATAGAAACATGGTGTGTGTATATATATATATATGAAACTATTTACGTGTCTTAAAAAAATTAAGAAGTCAGCAACTCTACAATAATAAGCAGATTCAAACGTCAAACTTCTAAGTTTTTACTACCAAGAGTGAGGAGACTTTTTTTTTTAAGAAATGAAAGTCACAAAGGGTGTGCCTGTCTCATTTTTCTCCCTCTCCAGTTATATACAATGCACAGCATGTGGTTATCTGACAGTGAGATTCTTCAAGGCCTGTACACCACAATGGTGAGTTTGAAGGAGCATGCTACAAACAGCATGGCCTCAATTCAGACTTGTTTTACTAATGCCTTGTGCCTATTTTAACAGCCTATTTGAGAATTCCTTGGTCTACAGTGGTGACATAGTTTTAATTTACAGCAGTCAGACTCCTAGGAACATTCCTCCCAAGCAACCAGCATTTTGACCTCTGCACTTTGAGATGCTCATAACCTCTTAGAAACTGAAAAAAACCCACCCCAAAACCAAAAGGATGATCGTGTGCAGAAGGGAAAACTTAGGCAATGTCTGTAGCTACTGTCTCTGCTCTTGTCTCCTAACACATCTAAAAATTATGCTGTCCTCTCTGGGTGCATCTACATTATTGATTTAGCTCGCATCAAGTGTATGGTTTGGAAGCAAACCTACCAATCATTCTCACTTGTCAGATTTTGGGTCACATCACAGAGTGGGAGATTTTGAACTGGATGGTTTTTTACCTTGAAATTAAATTGGAAGGTGTGCCACAAGAGTGCACCCAGTGTTCTCCAACTACTAATGGACATTCAGCTCCCTGGTACCAAACTAGAGTTAGTCCACAGTAAAATCCCAAAATGTATATGGTGTGAACACCATCCGGTCCTCTCCCCTTGCAGTGTACTTACTACTTGATAACGTAGTCACAGCCTCTGAAACCAGTTTCTAACGTTCCCTAGGGCTTCCTTGGGTAGGGTCTGCTGTGCCACTGCTGGGCAGCAAGCCCAGTGCTCCATCCACAGGTCTAGGGTGCAAAGCCGTCAGCATGCAGAAAGGCTGGGTGGCCTCTTCCCTCCACCTTCCCTCACACTCCATTCCTGGCAAATCTGCCTCTCAAATCATAGCCCTTAAATATGACTTAAATGAAAGACAGGTTGTGGAGTCTCCATCCTTGGAGATATTCAAAAGCCATCTGGACACAGTCTTGGCAACTGGCTCTAGGTGGCCCTGCTTGAGCAGGGAGGATTGGACAAGACGACCTCCAGAGGTCCCTTCTAACTTCAACCATTCTGTGATCCTATGACAACCAGTCTTTCCAACTCTACCATAAAATCTTAAATGTATAGATCACACAAAATCAGAGGAACATGCTGTCATCAAGCTCCCCATGGAAAGGGTGTGAGGGTTCCCAGGGCTGGCAGAGTAACCCACCGTAACTGTCACAAAAGGATGCTACTAATCCTAGGAGTTACACTAAGCTTGCTCTTCTACAGCTAAAAACATTTGTCCTCAAGTGGAACATCTCCCAAGTCATAGAAATGCCATTTCCATAGAGACATGGTGCCCAGGGATCTCTCTAGCAGAAAATCAAGTATTGCAGCCACTGGCAAGTGGGGTGACTCCCTGCCTGGAGCTGGGCTGAAACCTCCACCAGCTCATGCTCCAGCTACTGTGCTGCCCTGGGGGGAAGCCAGGAGGGACGGTCACGCTGACCTTCTGTATCACTAATGCTACAGAAAGCGTGGCGGGAGACTGCACTGTAAAAGTATATGCACAGCAGGGTACTGAGGGGAAAATGCAGATTAATTATATCGCGGACAAAAGAGTGGTGAGCCATTTATTCTAGGTCAGCATTTTTGAGGAAAGGAAAATAAAACAGTTCGCTTATGGCTCAGAAGAACATAGTGTAAAACTTATTTGAGGTTTGAGGCAAAATATCTTCTAAATTCACAATAGGATTTTCACAGAGGTCAAATAAATTTTCTAAAGACAAAAAGAAAACACAGGTCTAAACATTGCAGAAAACCCACCATTTTGATTAGTTACAGTAACAAGTGCTGGGCTGGCAATATCCTCCAGCCAGCTCTTTTTGTCAGAATTCATCACAAAAAGCATTTCAGATGACCCCTCTGCAGCTTTACAAAGCTGTTGACAGAAGCTCCCTTTTGTGAACTGCATAATCCATAGGACAGCACAGCTGCCCAAGGAGCCTTCTTTATCAGTCACACACTGACAAGTGGACATCATAAGACAGAAAGCTCCAAATGGCTCAAAAGCAATACAGAGAAATTAAAGGTTCTTTAAATATACAGAGAAGCATCAGAAATGGTATCTAAACCATGTGTTATAAATAAAACAAATACATCTTACCATGTGCTTTCACATGATGATTTTTACCATCAACCATAAAGTTTTTGTTGGGTTTACTGCATGTAGTCAAGAACCTTCAGCTGGATTTGTAAGTGTGTCATGATATAGCCAAGGCCTTCAGAGTGTTTTATTTACTAATTAAATGGATGCTGGTAGGCTGAGTGCCAGTCTGTGCCATTACACAATTACATTAAAAGGTCTGGATGATGTAGAACTTTCACCACCCATTTGGGATTTTAACAGGCCGTTTCACTTTCTTTACTAGTATTGGCTTATTACAGTAGGTTCTGTCATTGGTGTTTGGTCAGCTAGAGCTGAATTTGCAGCCAGTTTGACATGAGCATGTGCTGTTGTGTATTAATTAGGGAAGTGCTGAGTGTATCATGTGACCCATTTTCCTCAGTTCTGCAATTAGCAGCTTTACGGAAGTGTCTTATGAAGACCCGAACACAAGTTAATCTTTTGGGGGAAAACAGTAAAAGAAACAATCAGCAAAACATTTCAAATGGGATTTAAGATAATGCTGCCTAAACCTGAAAGGTGTCCTGTCTGTGCGATTGCTTTTAGGATACTGGCAAAGTAGCATGTCTTTGTTTCTGGAATAAAAATTCCAGTGGAGTACACCACCCTTCATGTTTGTGTCTTTCCTTCTACGTTTTGGAAGCCACAAAATCTGACCCAGCATGTCTGCATGCCTTATTATAGCCTGACATCACCCTCGTGGCTATAATTTGAAAGAGAAAACTTGTCATTCCCAGTCAGATGCCCACTGCACACACATTTGCTTCGTCAATCAGTCAGGGACCTACTGAGAGCCAACTGTCTGAAGTTTCTCCAGAAGAAACTTTTTTTCCACTGTGTTTGTGCAATATTCAAAATGCTTTTGCTGCTCTGATTAGAGTTGGAAAGAAGTGGCCTTCCAACGACTTCCAGTGATGTGCTTATTTCCCATCTCACTAAAGGGCAGACTCAGCAAGTTCACAGTCCACTTTCCTCCTGCACTTGGTATCTCCTGTGGCTGGGACAGACCTGATAGCAGACTGCAGGCTCAGGGACTTCAGCGATACTTAGTCTGGCTGGAATTGAACCTACAACCAACTAGATTTCTTCTAACAAGCTCTTCCATGAAACTGGCTTTTAAAAGTAATTTTCTATCAACTATGAGGGAAGATGGGGAGGATCAGCTCAGGTAAGCATTACAATTTGGAGTCTGTCCAAATGAGATCAAACGTTTTGAAGTTCTCCTCTTGTTGAAGTCTCTATCAGGTCCTGAAATTTCTGGCAGTTGCTTAATGCCTTCTGGCACTCTCCCCTTCAGCTGCAAGCACACAATATCCTTGGGGGTTTCATGGGAATTGCTTCTTTCTAGTACACTCCCAGGACTACTATCTTTTACCCAAATGAGAAATACTGTGTGATGAACTTCTCCCTCAGTTCCAGCTGAAATCATTGAGCAATGATTGAACATAAAACCAATGCTTAAATCCAAAAGTTAAATAATCTAGCTCAAGATTTCTGTAACAGTTTGGTGCAAATTAGGTTGGCTCCCAATTTTATAAAGGCTGGCTCAATTCCTAGATTTTACAGACACCTGTTAGCAGCCATTAGCCACATCTTTGGATTTTACTTCAAATACAATGGCATTATTCCAAAAAAATATTCTTCAGCAGGTAACACAGATGGGCAATCAGCACCTACCAACCAGATCAGTGTGAATACTACGTGCAATAACAGCTAGAATGTGGATTCGCTGTGTTTATCTGACATGATATTTTAGCTGACATATCAATTTAGTTAATCTGACACTCAGCTAACATTTCTTGCACGAGACCTGTTTACAGCAGGGATACTCACATGGCAGAAAACCCTGCCCAGACCCAGGTGGCAAGTGAATGTCATAGAATCATAGAACAGTTTGGGTCAGAAGGGACCTTTAAAATGACCTAGTCGAACCCCCTGCCATGGGGGGATCACCCACACATTGTAGAGGTAGCACAATGTTCCCCAAATTGCTGCGGAAAACTCGCATTTCTCACTGCTCTCCGAGGAGTAGCTGCAGTTAGTCCCCACAACATGTTTTATCCATACTTTCTCTTCTCTGGGTTCTCTTGTTACCCCTCTCCCTTTAAAACATTTTCATTTCCTTTTGGAGAAATACTGTGCTAGCTTTTAGAGATTTGGGGCACCCATAGTTACTGCAGGCCAGGAATTTTACATGTTGAGCCCTACACTGTAATGATGCTTTATAAGAATAAAGCTGAAGACAGTCTACCAAGCCTTCTGTCCAGCTCACCACTACTACAGCAGTGTTCCCACTAATAAATTAACTAATGATTCCCATAATCCGTTGATGAACTGTTCCACAGGGACTCAAAAAGGCACCTAAATGTAGCATTTTAAATCTATACACGGGTATATTATTATCACAAAATATATATCCTGCAAATTGCAGGATGTACCAACCAATAACCAGTCTACGTACCAACCAGTCTAGATACTCCATTTCCTGTTTTGGGTGGAAGGGTTTTAAGAGGAGGCTTTTTCTCAGGA
Source organism: Haliaeetus leucocephalus (assembly GCF_000737465.1). Lineage (NCBI taxonomy): Eukaryota > Metazoa > Chordata > Aves > Accipitriformes > Accipitridae > Haliaeetus > Haliaeetus leucocephalus. The sequence continues at coordinate 173,138 of NW_010973231.1, forward strand.
TGAAAATCTCTGTGGTAGTTAGATTTAAATTTTCTGAAGAAACGTACCTGAATATGAAAATGAGCTTGAATTTCCAGCTGGTATCTCAACTCAAGCTACCAGAAATAAGGCCATCAGTGCAGTAAAGCAAGGACATGCGCTGGCTGAAGGGCACATTTCCAAGGACATTAGCAGAGCTGGTATTCAAATGGAATGGTCCTTACTCCCATGGCAACCACAATTTTTCTCTTTTGTAGCAAGGAAGTTATCACCCTGAATGTTCTGCCTAGAAAAAGATTCTTCTAACCTCATCCAAGGGCCACCAAAGCCAACGGAAAGATTATTCTATCGGTCAACTGGTTTTCTTATTTCTAGGGTTTTTCAAATATGCATTAATTTGTTCATAAAAGACAGTGCTCACAGCTTTGTGGGGATAATTTCCAGTCTGCAACCTATCAGAAACAACAAATTAAAAGGAAGCATCTTCATCGCCCACCATTCTCTTATTTTAAACAAAAACTTGCCTGTGCATGTAGTTAAAATACTATCCGTCCATGGATGGGGTATGCCCCATTTTGCAGAATAGCTTGTCTCAGTGACAACAGCTATGACAAAAATTTAAATGTTCCAGGATGAAGGCATTTCCATCAATGCCCTTCTGTTTAAAATGGCAAAAAAGATTTTGTGGCATTGGTCTTGTTCTTTCTCTCTCTTGCTCGCTCTCATCTGGCTGCTAATTTGGGCTTCCCAGCAGGCCTTCAACAAAGAAAGCCAAAACCAGTGGGTAGATCCTCAGCCACTGGATGTTGTTAAGAGCTCTGCTCAAGTCACTGAAGCTGTGACAATTTCCACCAGCTAAAGAACTGCCTGCAGGGCTCAAAATGCAGTCAACTGTTGTCCCCCCTTCCTCTTCACCATGCAAACAAAATGTTATATATCTTGTACAGTAATTCACTCCATACTATTGGGAAGAGGAAAGAACAGAAAGGGAGTTCCCTAGATTAAATGTTTGCTATCCGAGGCTTGGATAGAAACCCACAAAACTGTGAGTAATCAGAATGCACCACATGGAAATGATGATGGAAAACCCCAGTGAATAAACATGCCAGCAAAGCCTGTCTCTAAAGAACATATTATTGTAGGTTTTCTTTAAAAAAAAAGAATAATTTGGTTGTCACTTTTTTTTTAATAAACATTTTCTTAGTTTCCTGTACTCTACTTTTTCTCTTCTCTCCGTAAATTTCTCCCCTCCCTCTACAGCCCCATATGTTCAAAAGGGAGACGGCAAATAAGCGACCAGGCCAAGTACAATTGAAGAAGTATGCAGGCACACAGAGCAGGCTATGGGATGAATGGGAGGAGTGCGTAATTTTTTTCCTTGTGGATCATCTGGTTAGCATTGAAACAGAGCTGATGTGCTGTACCAAAAGTCCCTCTCATGTAAGGGCAGGTTATAAAGTCACCAACTGGTGTAGCAAACTACAGTGCACTCAGTCATCTGTGGGCAGACCAGCTGAGCTTCACCTGACCCACCATCCACTTCTCTCTCTTCCAAGGTTCTGGTTAAAGCAGGCAGGCAGGCAGGCAGGAAGGAAAGAAACCCAGGTGTACATGGGTGTCCCTCCACCAGGGAAGACACTCTGCAATCTAATGTCATTCCTAGTCTGGGTCATCAAAAGACCAGGACCTTTGGGTGCACCACCGAAGAAATCCTCCCCATATAGCAGCCATGGGGAGTCCTTGCCCCTGTACAGAGTTTAGGTACCATAAAACTGAGTGAGCAGAAGTGATGGGATTTATTTCACCTGCCTTAAAGTTCAGACTAGGTTCTTTCCATAGCCAAGGGAAACATGCACCGCCCCAGCAGAGCTCATCCCACCTATTTTAGGATGTGCTGGCTCACTCTTCAGAGGTACTGGTATTTCTCCACTGTCTCTAGAGGACATCTGAGACACTTTTAGACAGCTAAGAAAAAAGAAATTATTTCCACCCAGGTGTCAAAACTGGTTCCTTCCATTCTTGCAATTTGACTGATATGATTAATCAGTGGAATGAACTGTCTCAGGATAATATTGAAAAAAGGGATTGAGAAGTCAAGACAAGGTAAAGGAACCCAAGTTCTCTGCTGACGTAAAGGAATGAAATTTATGGTTACTATCTGTACTGTCATTAGAAGAACACTGCATTTCTATAAAGAGGCATTGTATTCCAGTTTACGAGGTACAGAAAATGTGTCGATTGTGCCCAAAATGCCAGCCTAGTAATTTCCAGTCTGGTAGTTTTGACAGTCTTAATGAACAGGCTCAGGGAAAAACAAGGACTGGAATATGGAGATAGCTATATTAGATGGACTGACAGACTCTTGGACAATGACTGCATAGGGGCTGCCCTAAATATTCTTAGCCATTCTGTGCTAGTACTTCCTCACTTTCTTAAGCATGAAATTCACGTACATATTCTAAAAAAGAAAAAAGCAAGGGGGGCGAAGAAGAAATTGCCATTTTTAGTGTACAAGCATATTTACATAATCAGGGCAAACCCCTGCATTTTAAAAATGCCCTAAATACATATTTACATGAGAGAATGCAATGATTCCAAAGAGGCTGATAGTATGCATTTTAAGTATAGCTAACTACATATTTACACAAGCAAGACAATAATCCTCATTAAGGATTTTTTTTTCCCGCATTGCCACATTAGAAAACTGTACAGTTATTAATCCATACAACTACACATTAACTCCTAGATACCGCATGTCCTCAGGGCATTGCAGTACTAGCAAGCGTATGCTGAAGCCTAGAAAATTCCTCATGAGGAAAGGAAAGGTTTTCTCTCTCTCTGTGTTTTGCTCAATTATCAGTCATCTTCCAAGAGATCTCCCGGAACTGCAGTTTCTGTGCTGCAAGTGGTATCCTGCTTGAGTCACTGCTGAGCTGCACGAAGGTTGGGAGTAAATACTTTTTAAAAATCCCAATTCAGAACAGTATTTCTGAATGAATTGTGCCTACACATGCACATGTCTGCTCGGCATGGTCATTCCTGAGCACAAATGCGTGCACAGCCGGGAATCCTCTTTTCTCTTCCATTAGGAAAACCCCGTCTCCTTGGAGGCGAGGACAAACAGCACATGGGAACATAGTGTTCTGGGTGTGACAAGGCAGGGGGAGACACAGAGATGGAGAGAACAAGAAAGGGTCTGTGCTGTCACCAACAACAATCTCTCCTAAACAATTTAATGTAGTGAATAGATGAATAATATGAAAAGGAAGCTTGCTTTCCCTCCTTCATACCCTGTGAATTTTCCCCATCAGAAAATCCCATCTCATTAACAAGTTGTACAGTATTTTTATAATTTTTTTTCCCCTTTCCTTCTCCTAACCTCAATTCCAGTGACACAAGTATCAATGAGTTTCAGCAGATGAGAGACACTAGATTTTGTTGTCTTCTGGTAATTCACCATCTATGATCAACACAACTGCTTCAGTGTATCTGTGGGCACAACATTTTTTAAAAAATAGACTAAAAATAATGAATTCTAAAACATTTTAAAAATTAATGCATGCTCCACTTTAAGCAGCTGTCAAAGTCATCTGCTCCTCCTCCCCACAGGAAAAAATCTCTTCCCCAAAATATCAAAACCCTAAAGACAGAGCTTTGACTGGTGCGGAAGGACAAACATTCATCATCAAAAGTACTGGCTGTCTTTCACATCTTTTCTGCACTACCCCAGTTCCCCACAACTTCCAGCCCTACCCCAGTGGCAGAATACCTGAACTCCTTCCAAGAATGCACCCAGCGGCGTGCCTGCCATCTGGTACATGTGCTTCATTCTCCCCCTTACCTGCTCTCAAAGGGGAAAGCCATGTTTGCAGTCAAGTGTTTTGGTAGGGTTTTGTTTTGGGGGATTATTCACATTTTCAGATTTTCAGTCTCTACACAAAGACTGGCCTCCTGAGGAAGCCCTTACATTAGACTGCATGTGGGCAGAGCTTGAATGGGCAGGTGGAAGAATCACTAGTATGTAGGAACCAGCCCAGACAACTAGTTGTGATGCTGATCTTCGTAAGTCAACAACCTTGTATCAGTCACATCTGTGATGTTTTTCCAGCACCTTTTTTTTGCTGCTTGAACGTTCTTAAGCATTTATTTTGCCTTAGCTGACTTTTGCTGCTGTTGTTCTCAGGCTCCTCATAACACTGCTTGCTTTCACCTCACTGGCAAATGTCTACAAAAAAATTTCCTTCTCTGACATACGTTCATCTTGTTCTTGTTCCCTTTATACTCCTTTGCACATTCTGCTACCATACCACGTCCAGCTCAACAAGCCCCATCTCCACTGATACCAGCCTTAATCAGCTGGGAATCCAGTAGCAAAAAAAGACCAAACATGGGAGGAGTCATCATTTCAAGGGTAGTGCCTCTTCAGCACCTCCAGCCACTGCCAGGGTACAGGAGGATGCTGGGAACACAAAAGAAATTCACATCCCCTACCTGAAAGCAGTATCACACTATAATAAATAGCATCACAAGCCACTAGACCATGAAGAAGATAATACTGCTGAAAGATTTTAAAGGGGTTTACCTCCTGGAAAAACAAGGAGTCTGGCTCTCAGCGTAATCTATGCTGCCTGGTAGGCAAACATTTTCATAGACAGCTGTGGTAATTTCTTACTCAAATTAAGCAAACAATAGTATTCACACACAAAACCACATGCATGCACACACACCACCTGAGGAAAGCTCCAAGCTGTGGCTATCCCTGACCATTGCTTGCAGACACCAAAGCTGTTGCATAGCCCTCTTACAAATATATGTCTGCCACAGACCCGCTGGCCTGAGCACAACCAGTACATGGACATCAGAACAGAGACAGCACAGAAAATAACAAGCCTCAGCAGGGTCATCAAGGGAAGAGATCGATCAAGAAGAAAGTTAGGCAGCCAATGCAAGTGGACTGAGAAAGCAGTTGTGCTTTCAATAGCTTACGTTTCTTGGGCCATAAAGCTGACACTGGGACTGCACACTTGCATTCCAACCCGACACATTTATTGGAGAAGTAGAAAGCTAATGTTGGCCTATTAGCAATTGCTGTCCACTGTAAATCACTGCAGGACCTCCCTTGAAGCATATTGCCTCCCATTTATCTCACAGGCATCAAGGAACCCTTTGCCCTCTTCAACTCATTGTTTGGCCATTAAATCAAAACATTGCCTTTCGGGGAGAGGACGCGTTCACAAAAGCCAGAGTGGAAGACAGACCGCTCCAATATGAGGTTCAAAATGTGGTTGGAGGATACACATGAATTGATCCCAACTTGCCGCGAGTTTGTTGGAAAGATTTGACTTAATTTTATTTCCCTTCCTGGAAAAAAATCAGCACTCCTAAGGCTCATCAGTGCTCTGGGAGAGAAAGTACTACAGAAACAGGCAGCTCTTCACAAAAGGATACATGCACAGATTTGCTACTCTTTGAAATGAATGGAGATTAACACTTTAGCATCAGTTTCCTATGAGTTGCTCAGATAAAATTTTTCCTGCAGAGTTAATATAGGACGAGAATGGCAGAATTTAATGCTATAATTATAATTTTCATAAATCTGGCTTATGCTGAAAAATTGCAAGAGTGCTATTTTTTTTTTTTTTAACTAAAAAGCATCCTTTATAATTCCTTTATTATTCAGGGGAAGATGAACTGATAAAGAGTTGTCATGGGAAACAGGAAGAAAAATGTGGAGATGAGATATTTCTATGCACTTTCTCATTGTCTGGACTCCAAGGACTTGGCCAGATGCCTTCCCTGACAAACTCCTTCTGTGGTCAGTGTCCTCTTCTCCCAGTGGCAACGAGCAAACATGCCCCACTTAGTCACAAAGTAGGAAAGAGCAATAGGCAAAAAAGCAGCAGTGAAGTTTCTGTGGCAGAGCAGAGTGTTCACAATTCGTACCACAGCAGCAGTCCTGTGGCAAGTCACCCCACTGCTCGCACTGTCAGATGGAGACGGCCAAAGTTTGTCTGGGAAAGGAAGTAAGCTCCCCTCAGTGCCAAGCAGGTGGGAATCCCTGTTCTGCAAACACCATGGGGACGTGAGCCATGCGGGAGAGGATAAAGCCCTACAGCATCACCCTAGCTCATATGAGGATGAGAAGAAGCCAGGAGCTGTGGTGTACGTGCAAGGTCCGAGGGCCTGGAGTCAGGCGTGCACTTAAGCATCTGTCTGCACCGAGGCGCTGGGGCCAGACTGAGGGAGGTGGAGCAGCTGCCCGAGAGCAGCATGCGCTGGTGCGGGGGGCAGGGGGGGTAACCCGCAGATGTGGTCTTCATTTACTCACAGGCTGCAAACATAAACCAGATATTTTTATGTTCTTTATTAATGTTAACCACAAAACTAGAAAGGTTCTGCACAGCCAGTAAAGATAGCAGTGTGAAATCCAGGAAGCCAAGCCACTACAAAAATGTGAAGTTTTAGAAAAAGTTAATAAATTTTGGAGGAATGTTTCAGGCTTGCTCCGTTTCCAAGGGACCCGGAGATCCCCATGTGCATAGCTCACAGGCCTCGCCAAAGGGGGCTTGGACAGACTTAAAGGGAAATGTGCAGCTATCTCTCTCTCCGCTGCCAGAAGTTTAATGGTGCCGTGCAGCAAAGCACTGCTGTCAATTGACAGAGGGATGGAAAAACAGATCAGATGCATGCCTGCCTCTGGGAAAACGCAGCGCAATCAAGGAGAGCCTCCTATCATTTTGATAAAAGCAATCCTCCTTTCGAACACTGGTTGCAAATCTCTTTTATCCAAGGTGGACAGGCAGTGACCCAGGCTCCCTGACCCTGTTATGCCGTGATGCTACCATGCCACGAAAACAGAGTTTCCTGTAAAATCCAGACCTTCTGACAGAACCAGTTTAAAAGCAAACAAGGAAGAAAGATGTTTCTAGCCCTTGAAATGATTTAGGAAACTGAGAACTAAAAAGGAGCAAGTTGATATAGTTGTGTTGTGCCGTGTCAGTGATACTGGCCTTGTGAAGTACATTTTTCTTTCAATGGACCCAGTACGTCTGAAACCTAATGTGATAGTTACCTGTGCCATCATTGATCATGTTAGGCCTTGCTTGCCTCATACTTTTCCCAAGGCAGCAGTTTCCAAATTCTCTCGCATCAAGAGAGTATCATGTTGTACTACCAAGGAGGTACTTGTGGAAAGGGAAGAAGAAATGGAGAGATGTGGTCACAGCTGGCCAGAGCCAGGGCAGACCCATGTTTCCCTGCTCACACTCCAGGCCCTGGTTACACTTTTTATGGACGCTCTTTGATGCTGTGCATGCTTGGCCTTGTTTTTTTTAAGACCAACACTTCTATGTGCCATTGGATCTATTTGTCTGAAATATTAATTACAAGTTTAGGAGCACATGGAAACAGCAAGGATCTTCAGAAACTACATTAACAAGAAAAGAAAAAAAAAATCAAACACATAATCTTAGCAAATGAAAAACAAAATGTGAGCAGGAAATTAAGCCTGTGCTTTTGAGATACTAAAAAGGGGGAAAGGCAATGATTAAAAAAGTTATAAATAATTTTCTTATTATTCATGCAATACAGCTGGATAATTTTTTTTTTAAAAAGGTCTTTTAAATTACTTACAATGTGCACAGCTAAAAGGTTTATTTTTACCTTTCTGGTTTTAGACAAAAGTTGTTTTACCGATCAGAACAATTATGCTTATAATAGGGAATAAAAGGAATTGGTTACCTACAGATACACAAACCAGTGATGCTGGAGGTACAGTCACTATGCAGCATTCTGCTACTCAAATTGGTTTCATCTGTGAATTTTATTTCTCCACAAAATGTATATACTTTTTTTTATTGGAGACTTTCCATTGCCCTATGCAGTTAATACTTATTTTTACAAGCAGGAAAGCTTTCTGTTTTGGGGAAAAAAAAAAAATAGGGACTACAAAAAGTAAAATAGAGACTACAATTTAGAGCTTAAAAAACCAGAAAAAGTAATATAAAAAGTTGGGTTAAACACTGACTTTGCTGTTGCTACCAATGGCAAATGCTGTTGCATGCAATAATTTGTGCTATGTTCATCTCCTGATCTGTGCTCTGTTGAAAACCCACCAGTATCAATTGTTGCCAGAAGCAGGGAAGCAGATCACATGCACTACTCACTGTCACAGTTCTTATATCCCTAGAAGATTTTATTCCACTGGGATGATATTGGAAACTTCTTATGCAGTGTCTATCCAGAAGGACTGCATTTTAATTATCCCTCAGAAGGCTGGCTGGAAGTTGGGTGTCTCGGTAGTTTTTCTTGCTTCCTTAACATCGCCTTATTGCTTAAGGCTGTACAGATCCCTTTGTAATAACTGAAAGCAACTGAACTATGGAAATATTATCTCTTGGAAAAGTAAAAACAAAACAAGATTTGGGTCCAGGATGGCTTAGCAGAGTGAATTCTTATTCATAGTCTTCACGTTCTTGCTGAGACTTCAGTTTATTGAATTTCCCAACATTCTTCTGTTGCTCTTTGATTAGTAAAACTCACTCTAGGTTTCTAGGGCACTGTTGAAGCACATGTTCTTGCAGTATCCATGCTCAGCAGTGTTACAGCATGTGGAGAAGACATGAATAAGTACAGTAGAAGAAAGAGAGGGGCAGTACACCAAGTATTCCCTGGCATCTAAAGGGAAGTAACCTCTCAGAATGAGATTGTCAAAGAACTGATCACAAGGGTTTATTTGGATTTCTATGTCAAATAAGATTCCCAGTTGCTCCTCAAGTAGCAAGGATGTAGCAGAAGAAATGAGAAGGTAGTGAGGTAGGACCACCTGCCCTGTAGTCTGCTTTGTCTTGGCTTTCACGGACCATGAGCTCCAGAAGCACTTTCTTTTTTTACACCAAATAAGTTCCCAAAATGTAAATAAGACTTTCCAATAGGTCTTAATAACTCATAGGCTTGAGCAGTTCTGGCCTGGTGGGACACTGAGGAGTACAGCAAGCAGTGTGTGGCAACCAAGATCAGAGTTAGCCATGGTAGTCATAGGGGTATGTCAAAGGTCTCAGCTTTTTCACTTGGTGAGAGCATAACCTTCATTTTGCAAAAAATATATCCCTATTCCCCACAGCTGTAAAGGAAATATTTACAAATGAGCCAAAGAATAGGTGTCTGCCTCCACCTGTAGGAAGCCTGCAAGAAATTGTTTCACAAGGTGTAAGCAGTCCCTGTTCATCTTAACCTCAACCACAGTTAACGTGGGGATAGCAAAGGAGCTGGGCCATAAGGGTACCATGTGAGATACATGGAGGGTTCCCAATGCCTTAGTTAATCCATAACTCGTGACAACAATTTAAATGTGGCTTCTTCAGCTCAGCTTACAATGCTTAGGCATGAATACGAAGGGGCAGTATGTAGTACCATAGCCCATGCTGTAACACCAGTAAACCAGAAGACTTAAGTTTCTGGGCTATCAATTTGGTAATTTGTATTAACACTATATCTACTTCAAAACTAATTTGAAAACAAACAGCCCGGGTAATGCTAACTTTGGTACGTTACAGCTTATTAGAGAAGACAGAGAAAACAAAACTGCACCGTGCACAGTTGGAGGTCCCACAGGATCCCAAAAGAGGATCCCATGGTGCCTTTTAAAGCAAATTGTTAAATCAGGACTATAAATGTCACTACAGACCTGTCAGATGATATGGTTCCAAGGTTTCAACATTCTCTCTCTCTTTTGCACACAAGTACATACACAAATACTCCTACAGATTCAACAGAGCTCCTGCATACACCTCTGCCAAGCCCTTGCCTGCATATGTATGACTTCCACTAAAACAGGCATGAGTTCAGTGAGAAAAATAATGTATTTCTCTCTATGCCATAATGCATTCAGCAGTGCTTTCTACCGTTGTCATTTGCTGTTTATGAAAAATTCAGTTCATGTGAAACAATTAGGAATATTGAAAAATGAGAGGGGAGAGAACATCAGGAACAAATATATTTGTCCATGACCCTTTGGAAAAGTAACATTTAGAATAAAGAACAACAACCCTCTCCATTCCAGACTCAAATGAGTCCATCAGTCATCTAAAATAATAGACTATAATTAATTAATAATATAATGAATTAAATTATCATAAGCTTACACTGGAAAATTACTTAAACACAACCACAAAATACAGAAAGATGGGGAAGGGCTGGGGTGCAGGCAAACTCGGCTCCTTGGATGAAAACCCCTCCCCATTCAGCACCCTCCCACCAACTTCAGGGCCCTGATTTCTCTACCAGGTTTTGCTCTCAACTCCCTGTGCAAGATCAGAAAAATTTCCACCACCTCCATTTCTGCCAAAGAGGGTAAGCAATCACCAAATTCAGGCTACCGTTTGATATGCTGTGTTGTTGGTTCAGCACAAGGCATTGTGTTTTTCTGTGAAAGCAAGAGTAAGAGTCATCCAAGGTATTTTTAGCCTCCTAGAAGGATGCAAAATGCCTTTCACTGCATTAGGCTGGAGGAAGGCTTGTCTTGCTGATTAGATGCTGCATGAGAATACCTGTGACCTGAGCTGAGTCCCTTTGTCCCCCATCCTATGTGGATCACTATTAACCAATAAGGCAAATGAATATTTCTCCCAATCTTGGTAGATAATGTCATTTTATACTTTGGGAAAAGAATTAAGTGATTATGGCATGCATGCCCCAAAAGACACTGCCACATGAGGCCCTGTCATGATGTAAAAACATAAAATAATTTTTAAAACTTTGACATCTTCCCCTTAAAGGACAAATGTCCATATGGGTGGAATAGTGCTCTAAATACTGTGGGGAGCAGCACAACAAAAGAGAGGGAGATGAGGAGAAGGACACCTGTACCCTGACCGTCTCTTGCCAAAACTTGGTCTCATTCCCCCACTCATGGGGATGGGCTCCATCAAGGTGGGGGCAGCAGGGAGTGGGACAAAACAGAGTAAAGGACCCATGCAACAGGGCAGCAGCAGCAGGCAGGAACTTGGACAATACACAGGAAAAACAAATCCGGCACACTCTAGACAATCACTGTTTTTTGTTCTTACAATAGTTTCCTGAGGAGGTGAGATAATCTAGTATTTATCATCTTTGAAGAAGATTTCAGGCTGATAGGTGGTTAAGTGAAACTGTTAGAAATGGCTTGGAGCCCAAACTAAGAGCATGAGGAGACGTCACTGGAAGAGGTCTGCTCTGGATTTGTGCAGCCTAGCTGTCGTGGCGCAAGATAAGGAAAACCAAGAATGCGTCTTTGACCACAGAGACCCTGTAGGTTTCATTTCTCAATGGCACTCCAGAAACAATTTTTCATCCTCACTCAGGTTTGAATCTTCATTCTTTCCACATTATTTCCAGCTTCCCAGAGAACCTTGACTTTTCAAATCCCTCCTTTTTTCATGAGGATTATCTCTCCCTTGTGGTTTTGAAGGCATTCAAATCCAGATACATAGCACAGTGGTTTGAAAGGTTACTTTCCTGTTTGACTGATCATTCTTGATCCATTACCTTCCCAGCACTGCCCAGTGCAATAGCAATAAGCTTTGTCAAAAGTGGGAAAACAGATCACAAAACAAAACATAGATATATCTATCTGTAGATCTATTATATAGATTTACTACAATGCAAAATAACTACCAGTATAATGTGCTCCCAAACATAAATCCAATATAGACATAAAATACACACCCACGTATTCCCCTCCTTTCTTCTATCTGGCCGTGTTGAATAGACTGGAGCTGGGCAAAAAAAGAAGCTTTTTTCCTTTTCCTATGTGCAGTTTCCACAAAGGTCCCCCGGAAGAGCAGCAGAGGGACTTGCAGAGTCATGACCAAAGCGATGGGGGTGACTGGGGCAGGAGGTGTTCAGAGCCTCATTGCCACATACCAGATCCCATCCAAATACACTGGCCCACTGTGGAGGGGACCTTCAGTCTCTAAAAGAAATGACAGCCACTGACATCTACTGCCACCCTGCACATCTGAAGAAACATTCAGCAACTGACTGAAGGCCCAGTTTTGTGAACCAGGGTTTTATGTCCAAATTCATCTGACCTAACATTAGACATCCACCTCATGGGCTGAGGTGAGAAACACAGTCATGTTAGTCCCTCCTGCAGTGGGATGTGAGGTACTTTCAGAAAGCAGCTCAGTTCTTAAGCCAAGGGTGACTGCACTGCTCATCTGGGACCTTGTGTCAGGTCGGACGAATCCAGGTCTTAACGAACAAGTCTCTTCATCTAGCAGTACCTTTGAAGATCAAAGGACTGGGAAATCCTGGACAGGGAATTGCAACTTTGCACCCACCTAACATGAATGTCCAGGGTGCAAAAAGGCTAAAGTAAATCTCTGACTTCTTTGTTCCTTGGTTTATTCTTCTTGGCTGTGGTCTACATGTCTTGGAAAATTCCTCCATCTCTCTGTTGGCAGATCAATTCTACGCTTGTCACACATGTGCTGCTTTAGCAGATTAACAACTTAATTTTTCCCACAAAGCAGTAATGTGCTATAGAATGAACATTTCTGACTTTTTTAAGCAGTAAAAAGTCTCTTATTCAATCTGTTTAATAGGTTGAGTGGTCATTTTGTATTTAAAAAAACCATCAAGTATGCTTTCCTTCCCAATCTCTCTCTCCCTCTTTTTAATCTGATGTTTTAACAGTTTCAGGATTAGGGAAGTGGTTATTTTTGGCATAATATTTAGAAAGACAATCTTGCAATAGTATTCTCTACCAAGCAACTGCTCAAATGAACAGAGCTTATAAATGATTAATATAGCAGCAGTGAGATAACCCTGACAAGTACATCTGGTGTTTGTTAACTGAAGATTATTTCCTTTAAAGTTTTAATTGGGCCATGTTAATTGGATGCTTTTGTTCAGTAGACATATTTCATATCACAAAGTTAAGCCAGCTTTTGTTCAGCAAAACTGTAAACATGCAATTAATCACAGAAAAAACATGGACCCCGCCTTACGCTTGGAACACATGAACCCTGAAAGTCATTTTCACAGGGTTTTACTCCCTAAAATCAAGTAGACTCATATGGCTGAAGCCTTGTATGATGTTCTGAAAACTGAGTGATGTCTCTGTAATTACCATGAGCCTGAACAGCACTGGCAAACCTGTCAAGAGCCCTTCTTGGTACAAATACCCAGTGTACTTCAGCAGGAGTGTCTTCATGAGAAATGGCTGACAAGAATGGGGCTATGACAGCTCTAGGTTTCCCTTGCTTGTCAGAGCAGAATATTGCCTTGCCTGTTTAAAGGAATGTAGCAGCTCTGCTTTTGTGCCAAGGGGGTCTGAGCCACTCAGAAATGGCTCTGCCAGTGTTTATGAGGAGTCTCTTCTCATAGCACTGTGACCAAAGCCAAGAGGGTGTTAACACACAGAGGGCAAGAGAAAACGTACTACCATGGCACCTAGATTATTCAGAGTAAGATTGGAAACCACCTTTGGAAAAATACTGCCAGAAAGGCTACACAAGCCCTTTCTGCTTGGCAGCTGGGTTAGTTAATGGCACAGAGACTGTGGGAAGTGACTGGGTCAGTGCTAGTCCCAACCTCCCTGGAAATCATGGGGAAATCATGGGGTTGTTTAGCCTGGAGAAAAGGAGGCTGAGGGGAGACCTTATCGCTTTCTACAACTACCTGAAAGGAGGGTGTAGTGACGTGGGTACTAGTCTATTCTATCAAGTGACTAGAGATAGGACGAGAGAAAATGGCCTGAAGTTGCGGCAGGGGAAGTTTAGGTTGGATATTAGGAAAAAATTCTTTACTGAAAGGGTTGTCGTGTATTGGAACAGGCTACCCCGGGAAGTGGTTGAGTCACCATCCCTGGAGGTATTCAAACAGCACGTAGACAAGGCACTTCAAGACATGGTTTAGTGGGCACAGCTGATGGTTGGACTCAATGATCTTGAAGGTCTTTTCCAACCTAAATGCTTCTATGATTCTATGATTGATTCTATGAAATGGGAGAGCTTCCCATCTACTAGGATGTATTTTCATGGTTTTGACTTTCAGCTTTTTGGCTTATCAACCTTTCCTTCCTTCCTCCCTCCCTCTCTCCCTTTTTTACTATTTTATATTTTCCTTTTTCGTCTCTTCCTTTCCCATTTTCCCTTTCCTTTTCTTTTTCTTTCTTTCTCTTTCTTTCTTCCATTCTTTCCTTCCTTCCTTTCTCCTTCTCTTTCTTTCTTTCTCTTTCCAAAATTAGTTAAACCTATTGTGTAAAAGACACATACCTAGGCCATTACAGTAGAACCACTCACCGATCCTTACCTATGGAGGCCTTCCAGAGCTCTGTACAAATTCCTTTCACAATGAGAGCACACAGTGTGAAAGAAGATGAGAACAATGTTATTTATGGGAACAACTTCTACTTTTGCTTTAGAATAAGAAGAGGTTTTAATCTATGGCTTTGATGTAGAACTACATAAAATATGCCTATGTTGTACCCAGTTACACACACACACACACACTCTCAGCACAGAACACAGCACTGTCATTTTCTGGTAGACTGAAATTATGACTGTACACAAGCGCCTAGTGCATTGTGTAGGTATGATGATGCTTTTACATGAGTGGCTACATAGCTATATAATATCTATTCTCATTACATGGTAGCTGTAAAGCTCATTTGCACTGAATTAAGTTGTTCCTGCTACAGATTCATGCCAGCAGGAGTTATGATTGATTAAAAGTAGTTCCAGCCATGATCTCCTTGAACGTGTGTCAGATGTCTGCAGCTGAGTGCCCATGTAAATTAGAGTACTACAATTGGCCTTTCATTAGCCATCAGGTTTTGGTATGAAATGCCCCTGAGGAAACTATGACCTACTCTGTGATCTGTAGAAAACACACTTTACTCCCACAGGTCCAGTTCAGGGCAGTGTTCAGCACAAGTCTGGTTTTAAGTTAGTGGATACAGTGACTTGTCTCTGCAGAACTACTCCTGAACTTAAAGCCATGCTCCTGCACATACTTGCTGAACCCAGAGCTAAAAGCAGATCAGCCTGAGAAACCAAATACATGCTCCATGATCACTTTGGGGCATCCAAAGGCTTTGTTTACACTTTAACATGGGCAAAAAGACAAATGACAGACATTTTCAGGGCACTAAAATCCAGAATTACTTCATTCTTGATACACAACATGTCTTCCAGATTTCCAGCAACAGCAAAGCTAACTGCTTGAGTGCTAAGGACCTTGGGGAGTCACAGTTCTCTGGCAGTACCATGGTGGAAACCACACTAGGACCATGGACATAGGACTCCCAGACCATGAATTGGGTGGGGGACACAAACCAAGCAGGAAGACTCAGAGCCCCTGGAGACCTGGTTGAAGAGCTGGGTCTGACAGCAAGGCTCCCTCCCTGAAAACGAAGATGCCAGAGGAACCAGCTGGCCTGGGAGTCTGGAAACCATCATGTCCACTTCCTTGGGGCAGAGTATCTAGTGGGGATTTCCTGGAGCTGAGGACCCCAAAAGCCCCCAAACTCCCCACTTCGATGCCATCTTTCAGGCAGATTTCTAAGTCACTGGGCAGGTAAGCTGGCACTAAGCCTGAGAGGTATCTAAGAAAACCTGGCTGTCAGGAAAGTTTCTAAACTTGCCTGACAGGCAAGGTCACATCGGAGCTTGGGGGAAAGATGGTGATTGACAGAAAATCAGCTGAAAGGAGCATGTTTCCATATGATGTTTTACATCTGAAAAAATCAGCATATTCTAAGATAAAAACATTCTTTTGGAATATTTCCGTCACCTCTACTTAAATGGCTATCATCTGCCACAGTCTCGCTTTCAGCCTTACAGAACTGGATCACCGTTTGCTTGCTGCAGAAACTGCTAACTGGAGTAATTTCTACAGCAGATTGTTTCTCCAAGCAAGCTTCATTTGGCCACAGAAAATGCTATAGTATTTAGCTCCATCACAGCACATGCTATATCAGATCAGAAATATGAGAAAAGGAAAACGTTCCCATAACACAGAGTACTCTCTCTTGAAAACAAAATCTGTGGGATACATGGGTTACACTAGGTATCCTACAGCTGTCAAATAACTGAGTGGCAGCAGCCCTGAGACTCCACTCCACTACCTAGACTTTCCTGTTTCTCCATTAAGTTTTGCATGAAGAGCTCACCCTCCCAGGTTGTAGTGGTTAAGAAATACCATTGGAAAGAAATCTGCCAGCCAAATTTTAATAGGGTTTCAGCCACTTCAAAGCTGTTAATTTCTAACAGTTTTAATCCTTTTCAGCCACTAGCTGTCTCCCCGCCAAAGTCAACTCAATTTAGTTAAGAAGTCATTAGAAAAGCCCTCAGATATGAAAGCCATGCCTTGAAGTCCAGCTCTTTTGCAGCCTCTCTCAAAAGACAGGGCTGCTACTTCGGCACGGTTTCAGCCCCTTGGTCTACCTGAAACACAAATACAAAATCAGCCCGACTCATCTGCTTTGTCTGATTGCATCCTCAGCCACTGGAACAGGCTTTCTCCCAGAAAGCAGATGAGCAAGTACCAGTAGAGCAGCAGCCACAGCTTTCGTGCTGGTGACTGAATAATGAACCAGTCACTTCAGCAGACCTGCTGCGATGAAGTCGTGCCAAATTTTTAACGTCTTCAGGGATGCTGCTGTGCACTAGCCTTGCGCAAAAGCCTTGGTGATCAGTGACAAGTTCAGTCCTAGTCAATTCTCCTTGCCATGAGTCAGCCCTCACCCCAGGGCCAAACGATGTGTAGTGGTTCATGACTGCTCTCAATGTGGGGTCCAGCGATTTCCCTGCCAAGAAAAATATTTGGCTTGTTTCTGACTGGAGCCCTGAATGCAAACACTTATACCTACAGCGTGGGTGAAGAGCAGAGCCATGCCCCAGGGCAAAGCAGGCAGTGAACCAACCTGACAGCACAGAAACACCCAGTGAAATTTATTTTCATTTTTGGCCCATCTTCTCCAGTGAGCTTATCTCGTGTTGCCATACAAGCTGTAACTCATGCCAAAACTCAAAATTTTCACACTTGTAGGCTTGCTCTGAACAGAGTCAGGCATCCTAATGGCAGCAATGCCTGTCCCAGGGGTGCCACCATGTGCACTGTGCTCCCTGGATATCCCACAGCCACAACGTGCCAGCCCCAGCTGTGCTGAGGACAGCTGGCACTCACACTGCTGCCATGCTCACGGCTGCCAAACAGAAGGGGACCCCTTCCTCCACGGCGGTGAAACATGGCATTTGCTGTTGATGTGTCCCATCTTCTCACCGAGCCACACCTCAGTGAGCAGCACAGGGTAGTGCAAAGTAAATGCAGCCTTATGTGACACAGAGACAGTGCATTGGAAACTGTCTACCAGATCCTTTTACTAAGCCCATTTGCATCCTAAGGCAGGCTGTCATCAAACTTGGCATTGCAAAATAGAAACTGGCAGGGACCAAAGGCAAGAAGCATGCACCTGCTGCAAGCACTTCCTCACACAGCCCCGCATTTTGCATTGCAGCACAGCAGCAAACAATTATATTGAGCAACTAAAATTTGCTCAAATTACACATATTTACCCCTACAGTAAGTCAGAATGGCATTTGATTCACTCATCACTCCAAAGAAACTGGATGCAGTGACTAATGCAGAAATGATCATAATTTTCCCTGCCCTTAATTTTGAAACTGAATTTAAAAACATACAATCTGATGATGGCAAAAGATGGGTTGTAAATATTTTGATATGGCAGCATGAAAAAGGAGGGTGAGTGTTAAAAGACATCATACCAAGAAGCAGGAAGGGATGCTCTTAGTACTTGCAATTTTCACACAGACTGTGCAGTGTCAGAAAGATTCCGTCAAAATAGAAGAAATTTGGTAAATAGCAAAATAAACCAGGGCTAGAAGCAGGTTTAAGTGAAAAGATCGGGAGAACTACCATTTCTGCTGCAGAAATGGTGAAAAGATAAATCTTCAAATTGCAAGCGCTTTAAAGTGCGAGCAAAAAGTAGACTGCACCACAAGGAATGGACACAAAAATTGCTCTCCGCAGCCTTGCTTTGCAGTTTGGGCCAAGCAAGAGCCAACGGAGACAAGCAAACAAATGCTTCTGAGGCAAAACACTGAGGAGAAATGGAGTTGGTGCAAATAACCTGCCACCAGGCTGTGGCATGGGCAAGGGTCCCCTGCCTGGCAGGGAGACTGGTCAGCTCTGGCTCCACACTGCATGCCTGCCCCCGGGGATGGGGACAGCACAGCCAGAGGACACGGTCGGTTGTCCCTAATCTTCTGGGAGATGAAAAGCTGGTGAGATGCAGGGAGAAGGGGCAGGGGGGCTGTCACTTGCTTCTTGCCTGTTCCGTTAATCAAGGTACCTGCTCCTCCAGCGACCGTTCTGCCAGGAGTGATAAATCAGGGAAGAAGGGCATGCACCACCCAGCTGCCCATGCCGCCATCCTCCAGGCCAGACCCTCCACATCTGCAACAGTGCAGAGCTGTGTCAGGGCCCCACCAGCCATGTTTCTGCTCCCCTCCCTTGCCTTGTGCTGCAACAGCAACGCAGAGAGGGTGGCTTTGGAGGGAGGTGGGAGCCCCCAGGGCAGGGGTGGGCAGAAGGACATGGGGGAAGCTGGTCACTGGGGCTGCTACACAGCACTTTTGGGCAAGAAATACACTTTGCACAGAGAAGCAGCCATGGGGAATGGAGAGGAGGCAGAAAGGACAGAGCTTGCTCCCGTTGTCTGGCAGCTCAGTCACTGACTGCACAAGGATCCATCTCCCAGGTTTTGAGGACCACTGCTAGACTCTGGGAAGAACTAGAACACCCTCCTCCCCCTCCCAAATATTCACACACTGATACTGGCAGGTTTGGAAGAGGCAGGTGGAAAATGTCCTGCATGTGGAGGCACAGGTACCCACCATCACCTCAGCATCACTATGCACACTGGCCATTTTCCAGGATTTACTGATGTTCAGAAATGGTAGGGACAGCTTCTTACAGTAAGCATTTTGCCATGAGGCCCAGGACAGCGTGTAGCAAACCTTGTCCCAGACCAGGACACCATGGTGCTAGCTAATATAGGACCAATGAATGTATACCAACGGTGTTAACACCACAGTGATGATGTGAAAGTCATCAGCCCTGTGCCCTGGCTCTGGATTATTGTACTGCTGTGGAGGTACCCTGGGAGATGACATAAGGTTCCTGTCTTTCAGACTCTGTTATTCCAAGCAATGCTGAGAAACAGCTACGGATGGCACATGGCTGGGATGATGGGTTTGCAGAGCTTGTCAAAGGCTTCACAATGTCATCCTGACTTGTAGAGAGCCTGATGTTTCAATGCCAATTTCATTAAGTGTACCTCTGCCTCAGATAAGCCCCCAAACAATCTTTTTTGTGTGTTTTAATTTAAGGGAAAAACATCTGGCTGCTAACGATGCTGTTGTCATTGGAAACATAATTACGACTTCTGGTTTTGTAAACTAAAAATAATGGTGAGTGGTATTCAACAGCCTGAAATCTTTATGCTGTATGTATAGGACTCATGATTTTTCTAACAAGATGGCTGTTTGAAGTGTGTTTATATGTCTATAAAGAGAGCTAAATAGCACATATTGATGTTAATTGCAGAGCTGACAAGTTGTTTTACCCTGTTATTACGTTGCCTCCTTCCACATGATCCTAATTCATAAGCGATCTTAGAAGTTGTTTTGTTTGGTTTTAAACAGACCTCCTTTGTTGGGGAAAAGCTCACTGTGGTCTGCAACTAACCCTGAGATGGAGCTCACCAAAGTGTGTTGCTTGCGGCCCACGTTTCAGCCTCAGAGTGGCTCTAGCATCCTGGAAATGAAGCGGATGAGATAGAAAATGCAACACCTCAAACCTGTTAACTGCCCTGTGCAAAATCCCATTCTGATTGCCACTCACTTCTGGGAAGGGTCAAACTGAGCTCTTTATCCAGTCCTCAGAGAAGGAAAGGAAAGGGTTGGGGACGTCTGGGGTTTTTACAGGCACCATCACCACCTGTAAAAACAACAGAAACGAGGGGCTCAGCTCAAGCTTTGTTCCAGGCTCTGTACAAAATGGTCTCCTGACATTGCAGCAACACGATGGCTGCAAGAAGTCAGCTGACATCTACAATTCTTGAAAAGACAGTGGATGATGACAACTGGGGCAATGCGTGTAGGTTTCTGGACCCAGAGACAGACTAGCATTGGGGAGGGACAGTTCACTCGTGGCCAACTGCCTCTATGGCTGTGAGTCAGATGAAGAGTGTGATCACATCAGAAAATCCACTCAAAGTCTACACTCATTAGAGAGTCAGTCTGCAACTGGGAGAGGGCAAATGGACCAGCAGACAGGGATAGCAGTACTGCTAACCTCTTAACCACGCTGCTGGAAAACCTGGGATTAGGAAGCACCATAGGTTCTGCATTTCATCTGCATGCTGAAAAGCTGCAACATATGTGGGCCACGCTTCCACACTGAAAGCTGAAAGTCTCACCTTATCACATAAATGCACAAGCTGGAGCATATAAACATTGGTCAAATACCACAGGATTTGCAACAATATCCCAATGGGAATTGCTGGGGTCATGAGGCTCCATGCAAGAAAAGGGATTTTTAGTTCATTGGTAGGTAGCTACCAGGAAGAACTACTAAGTGGAAGAATAATTGTCAGGGGAAAAAAAAAAAGATGGCAAAAGGCCACAAAAGAAAGCGAAGGTTTCCACTGCTGAGGAAACAGGAAACTAAGACTTCCTGCTTCTTGCTGGACCAGAAATATCACAACTTCTGTCTCTCTGAAAACATGGCAGAAATTGTACATTTTGTCTTCTGTGGGATATTGTGTTAACAAAAACAAGCAGAGAAAAGGGGCAGAGGAAAGAGCTACCCACATGTTTTTCATGATCAGAACTGTCTTGGATGGGGACACTGACATCTAAGTGAGATGCTCCACCAGTGTTTTATTTACTCTAGCACATTTGCTCAGTAATGCAGTTCCAGGAAGATTATCCTGCTAATACTGTCATGGTATTTTCCCTGGTTTGCCCATCCTTAGTACACAATAGCACATTGTCAATTATAACCACACTCTATATATAGCTTGCCCCATACAGTTAATGGATGCAGACTGAGTGGGGTTTTCCTTTTCCTTCCCTTGGAGAGGACTTATTTCACAGGAATGTTTTCTCCTTATCTCTCTTGCCCAAACGCAAGGCTATGTGACTACAGATGCCAGCTGCCTGGGGACCACAGCTCCGACATGAACTCAAATGCACTTCAGGCATGAGCATCTTTTCCCTCCATTTCTTCGCAATCCCTGAGGAAACAGAAAAACCTCTTTGCTTAACACAACCAAGACAGAGGCTAACATCCATAGTGTGTGCCATCAAGGAAGCCTACCCATATCCATCTCTCCTCCGGCACAAATGCAACCAAATACTGAAGAGGGTCAGGTTGAGAAGAAGAAACAGATCACTGTGGGCTGCTGGTACAGTTACGGTGGAGAAAACACTTTCATTGTGTAGCCATATGTACAAAATCCTGTCTGATAAACCCTACAAAAACAAATTACACACAAACCACTGGAGGGGCAAAGCTCTCCTACTTGATCTGAAGAAAACTGCTCTATTGATGGGGAAGCTCAGAGCAGTTGGGTTCCTGTGCCATTCTGGTGACTCCCTTTTGAGTTAAGCAAGCTTTAGCATGCCAGCAAGGGCCACTCTTCTTTCCTTCTTTTCCCCTTTAGAAATGTTTAGATGCTTTTTTTGGCACTTGAGAAAACAAAAACTGGCTTCCACATGTGAAAGGAGAAGACGTACTCCTGCAAAGTGATGAGCATGTTCAATTCCTACTGACAGAACTAGCTTTTTAAATAATACACTATCTTTGCTGACTGATACATGTGCTGACAGGTTATATTATTTGAGAATAACATGCAAGGAAGTTTATTTTACCATAATCCAAATGGACAGAGTTAAGGTTAAATGTTATTGTTTGGCTTTCAAGAGATTAAGGTTAGGAATTTACCATTCTCTTAATGATTTTTTTATTTATATAACATGTCAAACTGTAAAGCATATCAGTACATGCAGTCAAACACAATACTCAGTATACACAAGAGGGTGATGTTATAGCTTGCAGAGATGATGACAGTTTCATTTTTGTATTCAACACACATCCACCCAGTAGTGCAGAACATCTTCCATTCGTTCAATCAACTTAGTTTAGAGAAATACAAACGATGCTTAGCTGTAACCAAACTCATGCTATCTTCTATGGCAGAAGCCATAGCAACCACTTGTACACTACCAAAGTTTGGTTTAAAACACACCTACACTCTGCAGCAGAGACCCACCAGTGGGAACAAACAAACATAACAACATTCCCTCTCGCAGTCTAGGGAGAAACACATACAAGAATATGACAAAAGCGGCCAACAAGGTGACTTGACTCTAAAACTAGTTGACCTTGGCCATGTCCCATTGAAAGGAATGCTCTCCACAGGCTGTGAAAGTGATGCTCCTACATATACCCTCTCCATATGTACACATGCCGCCCAGGCAGAAGTAGGGATAGCGGGGAATCATGCAGTAACAGAAACAAAAAGGGCCTTCAGCCCTGTTGCTTCCAGGTCAGTACCATGGTTTAAGCCCAGCCAGTAACAAAGCACCACAAAGCCGCTCGCTCACTCCTCCCCACACTGGCCCCAGTGGGATGAGGAGGAGAAAATATAAAGAAACGTTCATGGGTTGAGACAAGGACAGGAAGGGATCACTCCCCACTTATGGTCACAGGCAAAAACCAGACTCAACTTGGGGAAAAAACAAAATCAATTTAACTTACTACCAAGCAAATCAAAACAAGGATAATGAGAAGTAAACCCAAATCTTAAAACACCTTCCCTCCAGCCCTCCCTCCTTCACCAGCTCAACTCCACTCCTGATTTTCTCCACCTTTTCCCCGCCAGTAGCACAGGGGTACAGGGAATGGGGGTTGGGGTCAGTTCATCATACCTTGTTGCTGCCGCTCCTTCCTCCTCAGGGGGAGGACTCCTCACTCGTCCCCTGCTCCACTGTGGGGTCCCTCCCACAGGAGACAGCCCTTCATGAACTTCTCCAACGTGAGTCCTTCCCATGGGCTACAATCCTTCATGAACTTCAGCAGCATGGGTCCTTTCCACAGGCTACACTCCTTCAGTCACAGACTGCTCCAGCGCGGGCTTTCCCATGGAGTCACAGACATCTCGGGGGGCCTACACTCCCACATTCCCCTCCATGGGCTGGGTGGGACAGCCTGCTGCCTCACCACGGCCTGCGGGGGCATCCCCTCCTGCCTTCCTCCCTGACCTCGGTACCCACAGAGGGGTTCCTCTCCCATTCCAATCCCCCACTCCCTGCAGGTTTCCCCTCTTAAATCTGCTCTCCCACCCGTGTTTCCACTGTCCCTGAGGGGCTCGGCCTGGGCCAGAGGCGGGTCCGGCTTGGAGCCGGGGGAGCTTCCAGCAGCTTCTCACAGGAGCCGCCCCTGCAGCCCCTACCCCGCTACCAAAACCCCGCCACACAAACCCAAAACAGTCAGCAAGGAAGTGCTGTTGTTAAATCAGGTTTTAATGTACAAACTGCCACTCAGTTGTTTCTGATTGTCCAGAATGTGTCTTTGTTTAAACACATAAACCTCCATCTGGTACCCATTACTGGCCCGCTTCTTTGTCTTGTGCATCGGTGGGTAACTAACAAAGAAGCTTGTAGGGATGATGAGCTCGGCTTGTCCACATGGCCCTGCAGCTCCCTCAAAGAGCCAGCCAGGCAGCCACAATGGTCTGCCTGCCTAGTCGAGGAATCATGTCCATTGCTAAAAGGGGACAATACATTAATGTTACCAAAAGGCAGGCTTTCCTTTGCCCAGGAAGCCAGATCTCTGAGACAGGATTAGCAGAGAGCGTGTTTCAGACAGGCATGTTTTAGTAATAACAAGGAGTGATCAAGGGCAGAATGACTGAAGTGGGGTAAACCCAACCCAAAAGGTTCAGATGAGCGTTCAGAAGTCCCAAATCTGGACTGCAACATGTGTTTCACACAGACCCACCTTTTCTTCTCTCACACACACGTCTATAGGTGTCTACGGCTTGCATCATCACTGTAATAGAAATCCACAGAATGCATTTTGGGTTTACACTCAGACATTTGCCCGAAGTGGCTAAAAACTCCAACCTCCAGTTCTGCCAGGTTCAGCAACCTTCCCTTGTCCTTTCAGAGGCCTAGTTTTGTGTAGCTGAACTGATTACTTCTGAGCTGAAAAAACTCACTACCATAGCTATCTTACTTTGAGAAGCATTTGTGGAACAAAATACACTCCAAGCTTATGCTCACAAAAAGGTTTCTTTTCCAACCAGCACAGACTACAAAAACGTCAACCTGTCCCGATTATGGCTCCCAAAATGCCTGTCCATTGTAAAAGTGGCAAGATGAGACAGGTCATCTCCATGTTTGAACTGATGCAAATACACATATTTATTTGAAAAAACTGCATTTTATATATTTGTAAACAATTGCACAAACACTTAACCTTTGTATTCTCCTAGATTTCAAGCTGAAGCTCATGCTGTCATGGAAGGTGACTTCCATTTGTTCCCTGGCCACCAGTGCATGATGAGAGCTTAGAAAAGCTGGCTGCTCTGGGAGCACTGCACTGGTGCCCCTGGCTTCCAGGTCCCGCCAGCCCATGAGACAGCTACTCCTCTGAAAAGCATACCTCTCTTTCGGCTGTACCCCCACCTCCATTCCCCCATGTCAGTTGCTGACAGAGACCCACACGAAGGCTTTTGCAGACTAAGTCCACATGCTATTTTCAGTACTTCATAGTGCATCTTCACAGTGGGTCTAGTGAGTGGCAACCATGTTCATACGGGCATGAAAAGAACGGGGAAGAATGAAACTATTCAGAATAATTTGATTTTAAAGATAATTGACAAAGGGGAAACACCACATTCTTGCAGTTTGCTGTTCCTCTTCTGAGATAAAGGATGACCAGCATGTTAATAAATTATGTTAGGTCTACTGTTTCTTTCTCTTAGGATAAATTCAGTCACTGAAAGTCATCAATTTCTGAAGTTAGTTTCACTAATCATTCCAATGCCAGAGATGGGGAGCTCTGTTAATAACTTCTAAAATGGCATTTTATATTTCAAAAGTCAGAACTTAAGCATTCACAAGATTGGCCTGAACAGTTCATAATGCATCTGGGTATTTTTTTCATTTAGCTTCTATTTTTTTTAGACACTGGGGGATATATTTTCCAACAATTCTCTGCAATTCCATGTGTCTAAAAAGTTAGAAGAAATCTTTGATAGCCACCATATTAGAAGGAAGCGGGGCTAAATAAGGTTCATTCAAAATAAGAACACTTGGCAGTGTTGCACTCAGCTGTGGCCAAATGCGTAAGGCCAGGACCAGGACTCTGCCCATGTGCAACCTAGAGATTTCAACTGATTTGCTGTCACACGTCATTTTGTATCAAACAGCTCGTTTGGCTATATTTATGGTAACAAATAGACCCCTGTGCACCAGACACTCCAGGCCTTGGCTATTACATGCTGCAAGTGTGAATATGTCTGCTCAAACTCCGGTGATTTTCCTAAAGCACTAGTTTCTGGAGTCAGGTGATTAAGTGGGAGTCAGTGGTATATTTGAAGGAAAACAGAATAGTTTTAGGTTTCTTGGTTGCAAGCAAAGCTTACATCAAATAAAGTTAAGAAATCTGAAAGCAAATTGTGTTGTAAAAAGTATAATACCCATGGCAAATTTCTGGTCCATGAATGTCAGGTATTGGCAAAACTGATGCAGCCAATCTGCTGGCAAGAATTCTGACTCCTATGATGAGCTTCATGAAACATCTATGTCCATCAAAGGCTGAAGCGATAAATAAGTTTGCCTGTTAATACCCACCATGTGCTTTCTATATTTTACTCTCCAATTCTCCATTGACAAAGGAAATCCATCTACTGTGGTTAAACCACCACAGTGAGAGTAGGCACAGTGCTGCAAATAATGCAGAAAAATCTCGTAGCATGTCTTGACCCTGTCTCACTGGAGATGTGGGAGGACATGCAGTTGGTGCACCTGGTGTGCCCAACAACAGGGACACAAGAAGCCATGCAAGAGCAGTCCTGGGGAGCCTGCCCCACAGCACCCCAGAGTGTCCGTGAGGGGGGCAGACAGTGACCCACATACCAGCCATGCCCTCAGCCCCAAGCCCAAGCAGGCAGGCCAAAGACGCAGCTCTGCTCCACAGCTCCAATGCTTGGTGCTCTCCCCAGTTTGTACCAAGCCACGGCCGTGTTTGATGTCACATCAGCCAGACGCAGTCCTTCAAACACCCTTGCCCCCAGCTCAGCAAGGAGCACACAGGACCAGGACTTTGCATTTCGCTACACGCCGCTTACTTTGGGGCTGCCACTGGGATTCCCAGGAATTGAGGAGGTGGTGATGACAGACATATATATATACACACACATTTTAGTCAGCCAAGAAACAGCCACTGCAGAAAGGACCTGGTCTGTTTTTAAGGTGTGCACTAATGAACGCCCTTCTCCAGAAACCAATCAACAATATCAGTGGTTTTCAAGGCAACCTTTTGCCTTTCTGAGCAAAACTGAAGCTGTTGCACATTGTTCCCTCAGAGCAGGGTTTGCAGGAAAGCTTTTACAGACTGGCTGGTTGTCAAAATGGTAGGGGAAGAAGAAGGAGGAGCCATGAAAAATACTCATTTCTTATAAATCTGAGATGGTTTCACATCCCTGAGGCAGGCTCATGTTGGTTTTGGCGGGCACGACATAAAAAATAACACTAAGTCTGCAACTCGTGAGCAGTTTCCTGCATGGGCTGTGGATTTGCTTTGTTTTCTGTTGTTATTATTATTGTTATTAGATGGAGGTTGTGGAAAAGAGCATAGGTGCACGGAGGGGGGTAAAGTAGGAAAAAGTTAATCTGTCATGTCATCACTCTCTTAATTCAAAGCATAGAAACTCAGGGGCTTTTATAGTGTGAGGTCTGATAATGATAATCTGGCACCACCTGAACAAACAGTCTGTGGGGCAGTCCATACCGGAGCGAGTGGGAAGCGAGTGGTCCTCCGCCTGCTCTTTCCTCCGGCTCTGAGAAAGCTAGGCGTGTGAAAAGGGGAACAGGGCACACACCATGGCGCCTGTCCCGTCAGCTGGGCCAGGGCACACTGGCATTGGATAACCCCAGCATATAATCAAAAGGCTTCCTTGCAGAGAAAAGCCTGCTCGAGGGCTTGCCCGAGACCTCACCCTCCACCAGCAGCGGGTCCCAGGGCAGCCCCCCTTTTGGAGACAAGCATGTGTCCGAAGAGGAATGAGGCTGTTAGAAGTGTTTAATGTCCCCCTTGCATCAGTGTTTACCAAAAAGGTTCAGCAGCAATAAGGTTTCTATAACAACTAGTACCTAGGAGGGGGAATGACCTCAGCTTGGGCCATGGAAAGACAAGGTTAGAAAGTACTTAAATGGACAGACGCTCTTAAATCACATGTGTCTGAGGAAATTCATTCAAAAGTGCTTAGAGAAGTAACAGAAGCAATGATTAACAGGCTCATTAGTGGTCATCCCTGAGAACTTGTAGACGGGTGAAGGCCCAGAAGCTGTAAAAGGGTAAGCATGAATCCTTGCTTTAAAAGCGGGAGGAAAACAGGAGCAAGGGAACTCCTGGTAACACCATGCTGGAGGAGGCTGCCCATGCCCCGGAAGACAGGAATACAATTCAAGTTGGAAAAACAGTCTGAAAATAACACTCTATAATTCAGTTTGGATAAGGGAAAGCTTCTACATGAAGACTGGAGGAATGGGCCACACTAATACACAACAGGGAACCACTAGGCCAACAGCAGTTGTACAGGAAGGGAAACTGTGGGTTACATCAGAGCACAGGGGCTCTTGTGTTGCCTGACTTAACCCCAGTCTGATAGCTGATACAGAAAAGGAAACTGAACAGGGCAGAGATGCTCTTCCATTCACACAAGGAAGCGAGTATGGGAAGACAACACCAATGAGAGAAGGTGGCTAAATTCACCTAGCCTCTGAGCCCAAATGGCACCCAAAAATGGGCAAAAAGCCTTGGGAAGAAATGACACAATAAACTGAGGAAGACTGACCCTTCGTCAGGTGTCGAGATGAATTCTCCAGCCTGGTATGTCGCACTGTGTCCTTTCTCTACTCAATTCTGTCATGACCATGTGTCCTGAAGGACTATCTAATTTCATCCCTCTCTCCAGGATGGATGAAGAAAACAGACGGGAAATTCAAAAAGCCCAGTGCAAGCTAAACAAGACGCATATTAACTTCATCACTCCATCACTGGGTTGTTTAGGTTCAATGCTTCTTTAAGTGATCCATCCTTTAGTTGTGTCAATCTACATAGCATACTCCTCAGGGCAAGTCTTTGAATTGGCCAGAAAAGCATGCTTTATGCATTTATATATCTGTATTATATCAGTGACATCACTAGTGACATCATTGTCCAGACACGCCATCAAGTCAACACATTCAGGGATTTGGGGTTTATTTATTTGGGAAAGTGAAGGAGAAAAAGAACAGCAGATCAGAAAGGAAGAAAATGTGGTGCCTTAAAGACTCACATAGACGGTTTTGTCCGAGTTGAAGGACTGAAGAATTAGCAGTTAAAAGAGGAATCTCAGAGGAGCAGCTGTGCCATATCATGGCAGCGTAGCTGCTGCAAACATCTCTGCAGCGCCGGCTGAGAAACGGGCAGCCTGCACTTCAGTACTCTACAGAAGGGGCTCTGCACCATTTTATCATTCATGATGATGTGCCTGACAGGTTAACACAAACAGGAGCAGGCACTTCATAAATGGAGACCACTGTAGCCCAAAGAATCTCCCCAGTAAAACACTGGTGCTGTAAATTACACCACTACAAAAAGCTGGGGTTTTACAGGAGCCACCAAACTGATCCCATTCCCTCTCTGACTGCTTAGCTCCTTGTTGCTCACCTTAGTTAAGAGGGGAAGAGAGGCAATACTGAGCCAATATGGGTGAAAAGAAGTGATCTTTAGTGAAAGAAAAAAAACAAACCACCACTCCTTTAACTCAGACATTATACAAACAAGAAGCCAGTGCTGCTTTCACAGAGAGCTAAAGGCTGAAATATATAATACAGTCACTTTCTAGGTCACCCCACTGGTAGACCACCGTATCTTGAAACAAAACCATTAGTAGGAAAGGGTCTGGATTTGTAGAAAAGCTCTATAGGAACTCTATAGTTTGGGTGTGAACCTCACAGGGCTGAGGAGCTGTGCAAGAAGCATCACAGAAGCTGAGAAACCAGATAGAAAAAAACCCACAATTTTGGTTTGAAACCCAAAAGTAATGGAAGGGATGGACGTTCCTGAAAGGTTAAACAGGACACAGAGAAAGCATACTCTAAAGTGTGAAAGCTCTCTAGATTAATCATAAAATTAGATAATAGAGAAAAATGAGGTATTACCCACAGACAGATGAGGCTAAAGGTGTACTCAGCTCACAGTCTGAAACTCCCCTTGGCGCAAACTCAGCTCAGGTGGTTTCACTAACCCAGCGGAGATCCTTAGGTTGTTGTGTCTCATCTCCTTTGCACCACAGGACAAGGAAAGCCATACAAATGTCCTTAGGCTGGGGTTGCCAAGTTACACCTCAAAATAAAATCAAGTCAAACCCCTAACTGTGACTCATTCCCTCTTCCATATGAAACGCAAGCCCTCTCACTACTGTTGAAAATGCAGGAATGCTTTGCTCCCTAACTTTTTTTCACTGATTTATGACACAACATGAAATCTGGTATTTGTAGCACCAACCCAAAAGTTGTAAAATTGTTATCTTTTCTATGATTGACATTGCACCTAGATAACCACCTCCCTGCCACAGAATTTCTCTAACAGATATGACCACGCCAGCAGCCAAGTTACTGCCCTCAAGTTATTCTTCTTTATCTTGTATTTTGCATATGGGTATGGATTTCCTTTAAAGAGATAAGATTTTTTTTTTTTTAATTTGATGAAAAAGAAGCTTTCCCTATCTCCTCTCCAAAAACTGAGGAAAATCCTTTATTATTTTTTTTCCTCAACATATTTTCTGTGCTAAAAGATGAAAGCAATAGCCTTGATTCAACAAGGTATTAAAGAACACGCCTAACTTTAATTACATTAGCAGTTTGACTGATTCCGTTGGAATGAATTTTTTTTCATGGTTGATGATCTACACCTTGATGAACCAGGGCTAAGAGGTTTATTTTGATGGGTACCAAGTACATGCAGACAAGTGCATATGCGCATGAACTCCCTACAACCAGAGACATGAAACAACAGTCAGCCATTTTCACAATCCTGTATCTGTTAATCAACTCGCTCTTGAAGATTTATTTTTCCTCTTATATAGGAAAAAATCTGTAAGACCTGGCAAACTGGTTATAGTGGAAGAGAATCAAAGCATGTCCGTGTAGCACATTTTTCCCTCTCACCCCAGCCTTATTTAACCCAAATACGGGTGAGCCAACAGGCAATGATGCAGTCCTCCTGAATGCCACCTATGGACTCAAGATTTTTTCCTTTTAGTTTCTTGATGATTATGGAAGCTTATCTGTGCACGGTCCTGCTTCTTCCACAGAAACTGTCAGCTGTGTCCTGCAGCCTATTTCAGTTACAATAACAGCTGCTCCTCTCCTCCCTGCTTCCCCAGCCTTTTCTAAATTGCAGGAAGGTTCCTATGGTTTACTCATTCTCCCAGTTCCCAGAAATTGCTTTCAGTGTCACTGAATATCCCATCTAAAATCTACCCATTAGAAGGAGAAAACGGGGAATGGAAGAAAACAAAGAAGAAACAAAAAATGCAGTTAGTGATGCTGCTTAATTTGATCCTCTCGGGAAGTGTCCTGTCCCAGAAAACAAACCAAACCAAAACAATCCAACCCAGCGAAAGAAAACATTCATCATTCCCCAGATAAGATCACAAAATGTGGGGGAAGCTATGCTGCTCCTCAGGGCACAAGCTGCAGTCAGCTGGGAGGAGCAGGGCAGTGGATAGCAATACGGGGTGCAGAGGCTGAGGGTATGACGGGGCTGAGCCGGCCACTGTTTGCCTTTACACTGAAAGCAGGGCTGGGGGCAGCTGTGGGACCCAGACACCCTGTGTCCTCCGCACCCAGGGCCCCCCCCAGGCTCCCTCCTGCACCCCTCCGCAGCACACACATCGCCGGCTGCCGGCAACAGCTTCTGCCTGAGGGGTTCCCCCGTCTTCGAGGACACTGACTTTGTGTTTTATAGGTCTGTTTCAGGTTTGAGGGCAAATCTAGGGAGAAGGCCTATTTATCCCATTTTTCTTGTCTTTCTCCTCTGGCCTCTGGGGACTTGGAGAAAGAGCACCACTCCTTTCGAGGGAAAGTCAGCAGACAAAATGATACGATCTCAACTGACAGGATTTGAAAGACTCAGTCTTGGCTAAGAGATGACAGGAGAGGGGAGAAGAAAATGGCGTGCCCCTGGTTTTATAGCTTGTGCTAATCTATGGATATTCCTGTGGGGCTGAGCAGTGAATTACAAACATCTTTCCCACTGCACGCTTTCCAAGTCTTCCTATGGGAATAATGGGTAAGGTAAGGAGGTGAGGAAACTGCTACCAGAAACCTAACTAAACCTGCCCTAGACAAGTATAAAAATTAAGCTCTCCTGTCCACTGCTCATGTAGATGCTGGTTCCAACAGGATCTGGAAACATTATGGTCTTACAGTTTTAAAGGAAGTAATTGTTCCATTGTGGTCCAGAACACTCCGGGAGCAAGTTCAGTGGCTGGGTGTCACATCTGCTGTTAGCTGAGTGCCAGAAGATTATCCTCTCGCTGAAAGTACACTTCTCAGAGTTTTAAATGCCAAGCTCACAACCACTTCCCCTCCTTTCCTAAAAAAGATAATAATTGAAAAACAGTGTGGTGTGCTGGGAAGTGACCCTCAGATCCTACCTGGGCGATGGGCACGTTTTACGGGTGAATTATCCTTGAACATGCAACTGGCAGCGTCCTCTGTGAAATGAAAGAAACTGCCTTGAAAAATATTAAACATTCAAATGTGCTCAGTACTGCTCTTCTGTTTCCATTTATTCTTTTCCCTGCTCTTCCTCTTACTTGTGCATGTCCATGCATGGAGTCAGCAACCCCAGGATGGAGTCTGTTGTAATAGCAGAATCAGCGCTCACCTTCCTCCCAACTACAGAGGAGATGGTACCTCTTTTGCTGTTTCTTACCCTAAAGCTACCAGAACAAACACACCCACTCATTGTCTCCAAACAGGGCCAAAAAAGTAGTATGTAATCATATATGCTGGAACTAAGTGCTCCAGGGGCAAATAAACAGACAAATCAGTGCATGGCAACCTGGAAAGCAGCTGAAATGAAAAAAGACGTTTGATGTGAACTTCTGGGTTTTTCCCCCTTATCAGGGTTGGCTTGTACTTCTGCTGCACCCTGGGAGAAGTAGCTGTGCACTGTGAAGGTAAGTCTTCGTGACAGACCTATCCACGGCACATATTCCCAGGTCCTCACAATGCCACATGAGCACCGAGGAGCAGCTCAACATCTCTCTGCCTTTTCTCCAATTTTTCTGAACCGTGGAGGAAAAGCAACTTGGGGACAGAGTTACTGACTTGGTTTCACTCACTACGAACATTTTTACTAGTTCCCACAGAGCAGCAGTGAGGGATTTGGTTTTCATCTATCTGTTTTCCTCAGAGTCATCCCAATGTCTTGTTCCCACGTCATCTGCTCTCAGAATCCCGCATTCAACATGCTATAAAGTCATTGAAACATATACATAGTAAAGACCCCTCTACCACGCACCTTCATGACTACACAATGTCCCCTGACTGAATAATATGACTGTCTCCTCAATATCTACCAGTAAATGGAATCATCCTTTGTGCTGCCTTCTTCTCCCCAGGCTTTCAGAGCTCTGCATAGCCACCACTCTGGTTCTGCTCTGATGCAAGGCCAGCCACACTCAAACCCCTTCAAAAATCTCAAAAAAACCCACTTGGACCCACACAAAACACACACTCACATACGAATACTCACAGGTATCCTCCAAGTATCCAGTGTCTTAAAATTCAGTCTCACATATAGCCATGCTGAAACAGGCCAGTGCATCTCCTCCCTCCAACTCACCAACAGCTGTGCATATGTCAAGAACATACATAGGTAAGGACAGAAATCAAAGCAGTGCATCATTTCAGAGAGTCAGACACATGAAAAACCCTGAACTTTGTGTATGCTGCACGTATCTAAACTCTGTAGGCTCTGAAGTGAGTAGGAACTGACAGAAAACAGAGCCAGCACCAGCACATTTTTTGACAGCAGTGGCATTTGGTTTATACCTCATTGGATTTGGAGGGGCAGGAGGGGGATAAAAAAGTGGCAGATAGGAAGGTAGAAATAAAGCAAACTGCTTGTTATTTCTCTCAGGACCATCCACAGACCCATTCGGCAGTACTCACATTTGCTCAGCTGCTGTGCTGCAACACGCATGACCTGCTTTGTAGGGGCAGGTGAGTGTCAGTGGTTTCTGCTCCATGGCAGGATGGAACTTGCCACCCTTAGAGATCCAGGCCCTCCCCTTCTGGATAAGCTGGGTGATCCAAGAGGCAAGTAGTGGACATGCAAAATGCACATGTGAATTTCTCTGACATTTTGTTGGCATTTTTAGGTAAATTTCCCCTTCTGTGTATTTCTGAAACCAAAAGAGGTTGCAACAATCTGTGAATTCAGCCGTTTCACTGTAAGGGAAGAGTGTAACTGTCAGTGACTCCTGTCCACCTCCTACATTCACACTCCCACTGCCAGCGAGTGCCCCGCTTTGGGTCCCACCACAGGCAAAGGCAAAGGCAACGGAACCAGGTTACTGCAGGCAGGGCCCCTTGCAGTGGGATGGGTTCATGGCATGGCACCTTTGGTAATCAAGTTCTCGCACCCCATTTTTGGGTAGCTGGTAGGATAGGGAATGTGAAAGATGGCCAAAAGCAACACCTAAACTGGAGGAAAGCTCTTGCACACAGAAACCCCTCTGGCAGGTGATACCCAACCTGCCTGCAGACTGATGCAGGATTTGTTCACAGGTGAAGTTTTTAGCCAGGAAAAACTTAATGGGAACACCTATAAAAAGGATGGAAGGAAATTAATCCTATTTTGTTACAGGCATCCACTTGGAATATAAGCTTTATCATATTTACAATGAAAGTGGAACTAAACTTAAGGTTGCGAGATCTGTGGCTGAGCTGTGGCTGCCAGTGTAGCTCATTCTCTGAGAAAAAAAACGACATCCAGCAGCAACTGTGAAAACCATAATGTGAGAATAGTCACAGGGCACAACTAAATGCAGTGACATTCCTGGAAACCCCTGCTGTAGAAGAGCAGAGAAGCCACAGTTATCTATATAAGCATGTGGTCAAAATCCATGCCACAAAACTAGGCAGAATTTCCTATATCATATCCTCTGATTTTTTTTTTCTAAAAATGAAGATAGAAAATTATTAATAAAATTTACTTAAAGAAAGCATCTTCTTGTCTGCAAAACTCACAGCTGCATTTTAAACAATTGAATAAATGCCACCGCAATTGTCAGGCAGTATGCATGGGAAATACATTCAATAACCAACGTAAACACTTGCATGAACCTGTTATTTATCCAATTTTCTTTCTCTTCACCTTCCCCCA
The DNA here is from genome assembly GCF_000737465.1 of Haliaeetus leucocephalus. NCBI lineage: Eukaryota > Metazoa > Chordata > Aves > Accipitriformes > Accipitridae > Haliaeetus > Haliaeetus leucocephalus. Next base: position 207,869 of record NW_010973231.1, read on the forward strand.
GCAAAAAAAAAAAAAGACTTCATATATCACAAAAAGATGTAGACTCTATTGCATTAGACTAAAACCAAATACTTGCTTCATTTTGGGATACTTAGCAGGGTTTAAAGCCTTCTATGATTTTTCAAAATTCAGATCATATATTTAAATGAACATACTGTTTCAGAATTAAAGGTTGAAAAGTTTCATTTAGCAAATCTGAAAATGACATATTTTCATGTTCAGAAAAATGCTGCAATGAAATGCGTTGACTTTGTTAAACCTTCACTTCCTCCTCTTTTCTGTCAAAAATACTAATCAAATTTAACCCATTTTCTAGAACAACTTCAGTACCTCTGAAATTACATTTTAGGCAGAACGAACCATGTATTGATAAAACCACCCCTTGATGTATTATCACCTTTCTTAAGATAGTTCTCTTAATAATATCACAGCAATGCACTTTGTCAATTTTTGCTGTTTTTTTTTTTAATTATTTTGACCTTCTCTAACTTTCATGAGGTACACCTGCATTTCTGTGTCCTGATCACAAGTGTGCTATGGAAGTGAATTTCCTCCTCATCCCCACGCACCGTGCCATGGTTCACATCACAGTGCTTTGGGAGTGTGCAAACTGGATTTCTTTCAGATAAAACCAAACTGCAAGATGTGTTTGAGGAACACATTGAGTATGTTCCAGCTGCTAAAGGGTGCTCAGTCCATGGGGCTGGATCTGGTGAGCCCCAGCAACATGCACAATGTGGGGACAAGTTCTCAGCACTGACTTTTTTTTTTCTTTGTGTGCCTACTCCTGCTGCCCTGCACTGCTGCCGTGTAGGCAGAGTCCAGAGACCCCCAGGGAACATCTGTTCTCAGCTCTCGACATGCTTTACAAACCTGGCTCAGTGTCACCATTCCCATTTTGCACATGGAGAAAGTGTGGCTGGCACAGTGCATTTATGGTTGGTATTTTCACAGGTGCTTGCTAATTTTGCATACATCATGGCTGGGCAAGCACTGAGAGAAATTCATGGTGGGAATCACCCAACCTGGGGGGTCTAAAAGCTAGACCTCCGAGTTGGTCAAGAAAGGGAAACGGAGACCTTCATAAGGTAACGCATATCTCGTCCACCTTAAACACCTAGCACACAGGAGAGGTGACTCCTCCATAACAGCCACTGACCATGACAGAAGCCAGATAACCAGTTGAGATTTAGGTGTCTAACTTTTAAACATAGACCAGAACCAAAAAGGTTTTAAGACTGTCCCTCAGAAGAAAGGTTTTCCAGTACAGTGTTGATAAGCCACAGTGGACAGAAACTCTGGATCAGACTCACAGACAGGCTGAGGCTGAAGAGCACATCTGGAAAGCATCCAGCCCAACCCCTGCTCAAGGCAGGGGCAGCTGCAGCAGGTTGCTCAGGGTCATGTCCAGTCAGGTTTTGAGTATCTCCATGGATGGAGACTCCACAACCTCTCTGGGCAACCTGCTCCAATGTTGGATTACACGCACCATAGAAAAGCTTTTTCTGATTTTCAGATGGAATAATTTCTTGTGATTTCAGTTTGTCCTGTCACTGGATACCAATGACAAGAGTCTGGATCCATCTTCTTCTGACAGTCAGTACACCAGTGGTCGGATTAAATTGAGCAACCTCTCTTTAAACATGGGATTATACTCGTTGGTTCTGGTGATCAATAATCCCTAAATTAATACATCCCATCAGATTTTTCTGACTAACCCATTTAATTCCATGACAAAGTCAAATAGCCATTTTCTCAAGCCTCAATATCAACTTCCAACTGCTTGTGTTTAGAAACTTCACAATTACAATGTTTATTCATGTTTCATAACCTCAAATTCAGTGTTGAAAGATGCAATGAAGCACCAATAAACTTCTATTTATGCAGTTAAAAGTTTACTGCATAACCCATTCCAATTTTCAGGAGATTTCAGCTCATAAATTTCTGCAATCCATTTCATCATTGATGTGTGTGCACAGAGGGAGAGAGAAAGATGACAGACAGACAGTAATTTTTATGCTTAGTAATGTGTAAATGAAACCTAAAATTCAAACTGATGTTGTAGACACAAGCTGTGAGATTCACATTGTGGTTGAAAATGTGTATGCAGAGGTACATGAGATGGTGCAGGTGTGAAACTGTGGTGTACCACTGGACACACATGTTGAATTTTTACTTTTTCATTTTTCTTAAGAGCATAATCAATGTTTACATCCATATTAATTCTTCCTTTGACAAATTATGATTCCATCAAATTAAATTGTTGTGCATCTTCATCTCTGTTTGTCTCACACATACAATCTAAAAGCCTGTTACCAAAGAGAGAGAAATCCAAAGAGTGCCTGAAAACAGCTTTCAACCAACAGGAATGTAAAATGCACGTGAGGTCAAACTCTCATGGCTGTAAATATGATGGATGTTGGGTGCTTGCCTCCTAGTAGTAGTGATTTAAGAAAAGCAGGGGCAGCAGGACCAAGGCAAAAGCTATTCTAATGGTTATAAAAAGGGTTCCTTTGCAATGTGGCAGCTACCTGCCACAATGCGCTCAGTGGAACAAACTCCCTTCTCATCCACCTTCACGAAATCCACTAGATTTCAACCTGGACCAGGTAGGTAAGTCTTGTTTGCCAACTGTAAACTGCAAGTTGGATCACTACAACAACATATGGACAAAATGAATGAAAGATCCTCTAATATTAACATCTTTTTAATGGATTAAAAGTTGCAACACATCTCCTGGCTACAGTTTCTGTGAAGGGACCGAACCTGCCAAGAGAAAACTTCTTCCAGTAACAGGGCAGGCCTCATCCAGCCTCAGTACCTGAGACTGGGACTCTTGCCAGTACCATGAATATGTCAAACAACCGGATGGATTATTGACCATGCAGTGATGACACAAGACAGGCTTCCCTAATTGTCTTCCCTAAGGCTTGATGCTGAGTTGAGGCCAGACCCCTATTTCAATGATGGAATGTTAGTAAATGAGCTTGTACCTGCAGCAAAGAGGTTGCACATCTGAGGATCCTCCCCACTGCCTGTTTCATTCCATGTCTAGGCCTGACCAAAGTATACTCTGTCCTCTTCCCTCCCTGCTCCTAACACACAGACTTTCATGGAAGCCAATGGAGCTTAGTCTGTTACATGCAATTATTTATGAAAATAAAAATCAAAGTGAAAATTAAAGGCTGGAGTAAGTCCACAGAGAAGCTGAACTAAGCCTAGGGTTTCTGTGAAGTCATGTCTCATGAGCAAGGAGATCTCAGGACCAGAAAATAATCCACCAAAGTTTGCACAGTGAATACTGCTCCTAGCTCTGAGCAAAAACAAGAGGAAAGGCTCTTCCTCTTCTTCTTAATTCCCAGTTTTCTCCCTTTCTCTAAGGAAGCCCAGACAGCTGTCAACAGTATTTCTTTGGCAATTTTGTAGTGAGCTCATAACTAAAAAGACAGCCAAAAGCAGTCATAAACAGCTTAACGCTGGTCCTAATTTGCCAAGTCTTGGAGTGAGTGATAAGGCTGTGCTCAGCCTTCTTCCCGTGCTAAGGCTGCCAGGACGCTCAGCAACAGAAACGGAAGTAGCATTTTTTATCCTTTCTATTTGCCTTTTTTTCCCCTCTTTATCTTTCAAGCAAGAATACAGCATTCTCAAAAAAACCGCAGCAGTAACTACTCCAGCTTATCTTGGGTGACTTCGCCTTCCAACAAGATGCTCTTTAATGCTATATTTAATGCCAATTCTAAGTTCTCAAACTGGATTTTCCTTGTAAACCTCCATAGCTGAAGCAAACCAGAATGCGCTTCAGAAGCAAAATGAGATCTGCCCATACAACACCTTTCAGATGCCTTCAATTTCTCCCCTGCCTTTTCATCTGTATCTCTAACAACATAGTATTGTAAAGTGAATATTATGTGATAATGAGAAGTCTTTATAAGTCAGGGACTTTAATGGAAGTTCTTGGCAATATGCCCAAGCAGGCAGAGGTTTCTGTGCTCAAACTCTGAAACCTCACTTGACCATTAAACACCATACCACATCAAGGTCACATTAACACCTTTGACTCTGGAGACCCACCATATTCTGTTGAAATAAGCATGGCATATCCATGAGTTGGGATGCCCTCCTCCTTCCCAATCTAATAGCTGTTAAACTCTTGGCAACATGAGAGGCTTGGAAGCTTACTGGAGAGCTCTTGGGATCATATAACAGGAAAGTAGGAAGGGCTCTAAAGAGAGCTCCTTGTTTCGTATGATCACTGGGGGAATGATACGGGCTCATTACAAGCCTTTACTTCTGTTTTATAGAAGCAGATGGACCTTCCCCATGATGCACAACTTTAGGAAGCAGGGCTTGCCTTACTGTCAAGATTAGTAACCTCAAAATAACTATCATTCTGTTTGTAAGAAGATTTGGGACTACAGTCACTGCTAAGAGTCTGGCAGTGCAAAGCTGTCATAAACATATTTGGTGAAACAGCTCACAGCCCAAGCATCCTTCCACTTGGCCAAGTCCCCTCTCCTTGACATGACTACCATTTGAACTTACAGGTAGCCAGCAAATGGCAGAGTGGACCTGAGGCAAGAGACAAACTAGATCTTGGTCAATTCTAAGCTTAAGTACATAACAGGCGCCCACATATTTTTCCACTGACACTTGTGCAGCCTCAATGTAGGATCTCACCTTCTAGTACTGTTGTTTTTGTAAGACTCTAATACCCTGTTTTACCTCTTCAAAGACAAGATGGTTTAACTCTGGCATCCAGATGCAGGTTTTGAGATCCCCCATAAGCTGTCTCTGCCCTCAAGAGTGACTGTCAGCCTCCACTCCATGGGAGCATCACCAGCCCAGCTCCTGAATGCAGGCAGACAGCAGCATCTGGTTCTTCTGGCACAGGCATTTCCAGTATCTCTCTGGGAAACTAAAGTGTGTCACAGGCTGGGTTCAGCATACTTGCCACCAGTTAAACCATTGTGTTGTAAAAACAGAGATAGAAAATGCAGCATTTTTACAAACTAAATAACATTAGGTGACCCTGGAGACTAGCTTTGGAGCAAAATGGCCTTTAGAGCTCAATGAGATGATATTCAGTTTCCAAATGGAGACACTATTAAGAAGAAGTATGCCTAATGCCCACGTAAACCAAAATGAAAGGATTCCCCCGCTGGGCTGCATGGCAGTAGTTCTGAGGCACCACAGATCAACTAGGAAGGACCTACCCTGCAGGATGAGGTTGGAAAGAAGGGGCATCTTCAGTGGCTGCTACCCTTTGCTCATGAACATAATTCTCTTCTATCTGCTCTCATTTTTCAACACTGCTTTAAAAAAACGTACTCCTAAATGGCCCATCATTCAAGCCAGCAATACTTTTTGCAATCAAAATTAAAAAGACTAGATGGCAAAATAGCCTGTCTTCCTGCTTGCCAGCACCAGCTCCTTTAAAGAGCAACCTTTTTTAATTCCTCTGAAACCTTGTGTCTCTAAAATACCAACTTCCCTGGAAACACTTCCTTTCACTTGCTTCTCTGACAGGGGTAAAATTACTTCGACAAGTATTCCTTTATAAGAGATGAAAACCAGAGATCAGTGGGATTTCCAAGGCTGTATTTGGTGCCTTTCCTATACTGAACTGTGACAGGCAATCTTGATTTGGGCCTCTCCAAAATTACAAAGTTATTTGTGTTCTTTGATATAGTAAGGAGTAAAAAATAAATCAAGTCATTTAAGAGAATACAGGTAAGGACTTATCTGTACAAAAATGTGATATGTATAACGATTCCCAGACATCACATCTGAAATATGCACATGTGCATGCACTCTACATATTCCTACATACCTTTAAGGACACATACCACTTTCCCAGATAGCCTAGTAGAAATGACAAAACCTAGAAGGACATAGCACAGTCCTTTTGGGGTAAGATTTCCAAGAATGCTCTTAAGCTAAGCTCTGGAACAGAAAAACTACTAGGAACTGGGGATTTGTGAACCTATCTTAAAAGAGGAGGCTAGAAAACTTCAGCTTTAGTCTTGCAAAGCGAAGGCTGAAGGATTATATCGATGCCTTCTCTAAACTCATCCTGAAGATAAAAGCCAAAACCAAAGGCAGGCTATTGAAGTTGGTCCAAGAATAAATGGTTATAAAATGGTCAAAATTAATTTAGGCCAGAAATTAGAAGACCCAAGTTTTAGAGTAGTGAAGTCCTGGAAAGTCTTCAAAGCAACTCAGAAGACTTCCTGCATTGTTGCTATTTCCCTTAAAGTCATCTCCTGGCTAGGTATGGCCAACCCTTCTACTGGCAGAGTTAAAATCCTAGTGACACGCATGACTTATTCCATCATCAGGGCAGAAGAAGGTATCTTGGTGTCTTCAGAAAGAAGGAGTTTGTTCCAAGAGGAAAAAACATGTTTATGAATGGCTGGGCTGGCCAGACAATATGACACCCCTCAGTTGTGTTTGGTATCTCGCTGCTTGAAGCAGGCAGGCACGTCAGGGCCTTACCCTGGCACCTTGCTTGCACGCCTCTGCCCCAGACTTGTGTGGTTTACCCGCAAGAGGCACAGATTTGCTCCCTGTGTGCACCTCATGCTTGGCTTGCAGTGGCTGTGGCCATCCACTTGCAGCAGTGAGAAACCAACCACTCGTCTTGCAAAGATGCCTTCTCCAACCAACCCTGGTCATTCAAAGATATGATTTTACCCTTGGAACAAAATCCCAAATTCCTCATGATCCAAAGCATGCCCACCGAGGCACAGGATTTGCTTCCGTGCAAATGGTGAAGGAGAGATCCTAGCAGTTTCCCTGGGACCCTGTTATCCAGTGAAAACCTGCTCAGCTCATCACTAAATCCACAGGTACAAGGGCAACACCTGCCCTCATTGGGATTTGACACTTTTGACTCAGAGACAGCAGGCAAGCCTGCTTTCATCCTCCCTGTTTAAAATGAGGGCTGCATCCTTTCTCTCAGGGGACCGAAGCCGCCTCTAAGCCCCGCTGACTCCATGGCACCTGCACAGGCTGCTCCTGCGCCAGCCTGGGTGCGTTATCCTGCCCCTCTCCTTTCAGCAATGTGCTGGCAGCAGCTTTACTTTTGTTTCACCGGCTGATCCCTCCATCTGCGCAGTGGCTGGGCCCATTCAGCAGCCGTATGCCTGTCTCCCGCTGCTCCCGGCCCTGGCACTGGTGTGGCCATTGTCTCTGGAAAAGCGGTCAGTCTCCCCAAACAAAAGTCCCCAAAGCTGGGTAAATCCTTCTGACATCAGCCCCACAGCAAAGGCAGCTGAACTTGGACTTTTCCGCCAGCCACACTCTATAGGACTTGTTCAGCCTTGCTGACTGCACGTCAAATAAGCACTGAAACAAAGAGCATCCTCACCCCAACGTACACTTAAACGTCCCTCCCGATCCACGCTGGGACCCATCAAGAGGCTGGGAGAGCTCAGAAGGAGCAGAGCCCTTCTGGGCTGTCTCAGCTTGAAAATCAACAAAGAACAATGCAGGAAAGGCCCTAATACCACCTAGGGGTTACATTCCCAGTGCACCAGATGATTTCCATGTAGGAAAATTTCCGCAGTGATTCCACAGGATCTTTACAAATCACACACACCAGAGACAGGAGGCACTGCATCCTACACACCCTTAAGCCACAACAGCCGAGAACTGATCTGCAACATTTCCGTGCAACAGCACCCCTGCGTTCTCTGCAACGATGGATCAGAGCACAGCCACACAGCCTCAGTATGCTCATCCTTCATTTCTTCTAATCAATATGGAAACATGGAATGGAAGATGAGGGTCTCATCTGCAGACTGCAGTTCTTTTTTGAAGGATAAAAAGAGAAAAAATGTAGAGAAATGAAATATTAAAAGTTTTGACTGTCCAAAGGGATCTGGTTTTCACTTGAGCAGAGGAGAGAAAAGCACTGAAATAAGACACAGGAAAGACTTAGTCTGCATTACAGACGCCTACTTAGACTTTTTTTTTTCTTGACTGGGAATTTTGGTAACTTCCACTGTGATGTGATGTAGGGTACTCACTTGTACAGGACCTACTGTGGCAGTCAGGTACAAATATACAACGATCACCTTGCTGCTGATACGGGATTGAAAATTGAGGAAGAGAATGGATTTTACAGCGAGAAACAAGAATTTCCAGCCAAAATGAGGTAAGCATTAGTTCACAGTGGCAATGGTAATAGCACCTGCCCTTACACAAAAACACATAATAGACATCTACACGTACAGCACTAGAGAGAGACGCTAGACTAAATCTCCCCCACAGCTCAGGACAAGTCATTTATCTCTGCTGCATACATATCTCTCCCCATCTCCCAGGACCTCTGAGAGACAAAAGACTTTAAGAGCAGCGACGTATTCAAAGGCTACAGCATCAAGGGCCACAGCAAGCACCTGGACCATGTATAGAGCAGGTCAGAGCCCCAGCACAAGGCAAGCCTCTCCTTCCTGCTGGTGAAGCCTGTCCAGAAGCCTGAGGAGCTGAGCTGGCTTCCTCTTAGCTACATCACCCTGTGCCAATTAAGCTTACTGGAGACATGGTTCACTCAATGGGTCTCAGAAAGAAGATAAGTCCTGAGGATCACCCACAGCTACAGATGTTTAACTAGCACTTAACCAAACTATCAGATCTACTAAAGCCACTTACTTCCAACAAGATCCTTGGGACTCTGAAATACTCTCTAACTCCACTTCTACAACAGGTCCGTGAGATCTCCCATGGCCACTGACGCAATCACCCAGGAGCAACTCTGTGATGCCTCTGCCATCGAAGGCCACCAGACCTGCTATTGCTAGATGAAGTAACTGTGGAAGACCCAAGCTCCCATTTCATCTGCAGACATAGCCTCACTTCCCATTTCAAACTGCCTACTGTGGCTGGGGGGCTTCTCTATATATTTTTCTATGTGCACTTCATGATTGATGGCAAAGCCATGAGATAAATGAAGTTCTGAAGAGCCCAAGGATCCACTTTTCCATGTAATACATCAAAAACATAAGAAAATTTGAGCACCTTTAAGTGAAAAACTAGTCACCAGGCTGGATTTTAAAGAGGAAAGAAAGAAAGAGGAGATTCATTAAATCAGACATATTCAAAACTAGCAAGGGTCAAGACTGCCAACTTCGTAAATACAGTTTGGTTTGGTTTACCTAGATACTATCATCTCCCTTCATAGTCACTGAGATTGTGATGATAGTATTCAGCCACATTTATGAAGCTGTGATTGAGAGCTAGGTAATATTCTCCAAATTAGGAGAAAAAAAAATAAATTGCAAAAGCCCTCATGGGCTCACTAACCCTTCTCAGCCAAGTACACTAGTCACAAAAGCCTCTCCAAGCTGGTTACAATAATAACTCGAGAATTCCAAGTACCTCATATTTACAAAGTGACACCTTTCAAAAAAGAAACTTAGAGCCCTTCAGGGGTAGAGAATAGTCTGAAATATTTCCTCAATTAGCAAATTTAGCTCTTCTCCAACTTCCTCCTGATGTGGCCAATCTAAACTTTCCCATTTTCTGCTATTTACAACAGAAACATGAAGTCCCATGATTCCAGTTGCCATTGTGTTTGGCATCTTTTTTGCCAGGGGTATTTTTAGAATCATAGAATCATTTAGGTTGGAAAAGACCTTGAAGATCATCAAGTTCAACCGTTAACCTAGCACTGCCAAGTCCACCACTCAACCATGCCACATCTACACGTCTTTTAAATACCTCCAGGGATGGTGACTCAACCACTTCCCTGGGCAGCCTGTTCCAATGCTTGACAAATCTTTCAGTACATGAAGCTTCTTACAAAATGGTGGCTTTGGGTCATTAGTATGCCAAGCATTTTTTTTATTTATTTTTATAAACAGTTCACCTTCAGGTTTCTTGGGATTTTAATGCTGCTCAAAGGCTTCAAAGTATATTAGCACTTTCAGCATTACTTACTTCTGTGATTTGTTTTCATCCTCCATAAAGATGAGAGAGGACTTTGAGTGTTTTCTTTCTGTGTCTGACAAATGTTAACAATGGGTATTTGCATAAGAAAGGCTCATGATTTATATTTTGATTTTCAATCTATAGTCAAGATAAGCCTAACCAGAGATCATTTTGGGAAGATAAACATCCTATTTTTCTTCTGACAAGCTGAAAAACACAAAAGTTCAGAATATATTAAAAGGGAGGATGCAGCCTTACCACACTAAATTTATAGACTACATTATCAGAACTGGCCTTCACATTTCTTTCCCTCCTCCCCTTCTCTGTGCAGAAAATCTGTAGAGCAAGGACCTCATGCTCTTTTTTTTTTTTTTTTTTTTTTGTTTTAAGCTCTCAGCACTTGGTGGTGGTGTCTGAATAATTAATCATACTACATTTGTATATGGTTATGCATGCAGAACTATTTGTACCAGAAAATAACAATATGGACATGCACAGAAACAGTGCGCACACTTTTGAGAGATTGCCTGGCTAACGGTGGCAGAAACACAGCCTATGTGTTCAGTATTGTCGTCTTAGAAGGAATAAATATCTTGGTACTCAAAACCCTTTATGTGATAGTGGTATTATATTACTGGTACCATAAACCCTAAGAAGAGTTCAGACCCCACAAGAAAAAAACACGTTATGGGCAGGATGATATATTTTTTTTCTCCAACCTTTCCCCTGAAAAAAGTAATTTCACAAGTCTTTTCCACCTATTTCATTTAAGAGATGCTCTCAGCAGATAAGGTTAGCACAGTACATATGTCCCTCTCCAAATCCTCACTCATCTTCCTCACTAATCATACCTGAGATTCAGCTGGCTGGTCATGCCCAGAATTCATTCTGCATGGCTTACTGAGTCTTTGTGGAAACCACAGCTTCAAAGCCATTGTTCCTTACGGTGTTTTTTAGCTGCTGCAGCAATTTTCCTGTGCCCACATCCTTTACCTGCGGGGCTTTTCCTAGCAATTATGATTTATGCTGCTCTGTTGCACAGCATTTTTAACTGTGGGATTTTGCCCTACCTCATTCCAAATGCTCAGTTCCTACCCTCATCAGTTATAAACAGTGTGCTGGCATCTCACCCAGCTCTTCATCTGACAACCAAACTACTTACTCACTCGAGCTGGTGCACACTGCTCCCAGATCCTGCACTGCCTTTAGGATATAAACAGCCATTCATGGGAGCATCCCTTATTTCTCCTCTCACCTTCATCCCTGCACCCCAGTGGGAAGCTGATACTTGAGCACTATTCCCTTGGGTATAGTGTTACAAATCCACTCTCTGTCACTCTCCCTATGTGCCATAGTGGTTGTATCAAGGTTGCCTCGTAGGGCATGCCCCAGCAAGTCTCAGGGGACATGCGTGAAATCTGCTGGAGTGATCTGTGGCTCCCATCCAGCCTGTGTGCTCCGGCTCCTTGGCACAGCAGAGAATGGGAAAGGACAGTGCACGCTCTGGTCATGCCCCAACGTCAAGTTTGGACATGGCTGTGGCACGCACCCAGGCACAGATGCTGGGAAACTCTCCTGGGTTCAGCAGCACGGGCATTGCATTGGACAAAGGCTGTCATTGCATTTCATAGCTACTCTGCTTGAAAACGTGAGACTGAAGATTATTAAATGCCTCTGAAATACGTGCCACCAAGCATGGCATTCCTTACTGGCTGCCAGGACAAACAAAACCAAGTCATTACATTAACATCTGTAACCCCCAAGAGTTCCAGACATTGGCAAAGGGTGATGCTGGGGAAGGGGAGGAGGGGCTGGAGATGCAGACAGGAGGGAGGGGAGAAGTCTTTCCTTACACACAAAATAAAAGTAAAGTCTTAACCAGAGCTTGTGATGTTGTCCTTTCTGTGACCTTCTCCAGCCTGTATTTACCAAGAGCATTGTGGAAATCACTCCAATTACGACACACTTGAGTAGAAGGTTTTCACTGGCACATAAGCACACGTGTGCTGGAGATGCCAGAGTCACAGCTTTCCAGACTAATGTAGTTCTCAAATGTGCACATCACTGCTGATAAGGGGATGAGCAGTGGGGGAGGAAAAACACAGGCTCTCGCAATGTGGCTCTTCAGTTTTTCAGCCTGAAAAAACCCAGTCTGTCTGTGGGGTACACTCCAGTAGCTCGAGTGTCTGGGTAGCTCTTCCTGTCCCCAGTGTCCATTCCCCCCTTTTGCTGCGACTTTGAACGCTCTTGCTTGCTCTGCTTTTGAATGACTCTCTTCTCCCTTCCCCAGCCAGGGGAGCACAAGCCACCGGTACCCTGTTCTTTACAGCGCACACCAGGCCTCGGCTGTATCACGCACTGGAAGAACAGCTGTTGCCTACTCTCACCCTCTTGCCAAGCAGTGCCTTTTGCTTTTCCTTTTGTTGAGCATTTGCAAGTTGGAGGAGCCCCCTGCAAGCTGCCTAAGTGTTAAGTGCTGTGGGCCCTGGGGATGCATGACCCTGCAGAGCAGCAGACATACTGCTCTGTACCTGCGCTGACTACTGTGGAAGTGGGTGGATTCCTCCAGGACTCTCTAAAAGGTTGACAACTAACCTGGGAAGAGATAAGGGATCAAATTAAGTTCTTAAGTGGACTGTTAAATCACTTGGGTTACAACACAGGAGAAAAGAAAGCCAAAGGCAAACAAAAAAAATAACCTTAACTCTACTCAGGCATGATGCTCCAGAATGGACAAAGAGATTTGGAAAATCTGTGAAGGTACAAACATGTGAGAGGGTGTGAGGTCTCATACCAACTTTCTAGATCCCCCTTAATGTCTCCTTATAGTTCCGGTCTGGCTACACAGCCAATTAAAAAAAAAAGAAAAAAAAGTCTGTTTAGGGGATTTCATCTTTTTATTTCTGTAGAAATAATTGTTGTTAATGCTGGGGAATTTCTTCATATAAGGACTTTACCCTGAAGCAGAGGCACCTTTGAAAGAAAAACTCCTCACCTATTAAGGCAGGATGAGATTCAATAGAAAACTATCAGATATAGATATCCATTCCAGAAAGTATAGCTGGCGATTACTTTACTATTTAGGAGAAATGCAGAATTAGAGAACTAAAAATTTATCATGTTATTATATAGGTGGCTGTGAACAAGTAACATCCTGCAAGCCTTAGAAAATCTTCCTCTGTCTATGCAAGTAAATTTCTAAAAGAGCAGCTGCATATAATTATTTTTTGGAAACTTGGAAATGGGGGACAGATTCAATCCATTCAATTTTAACAACCTATTGGAGGTATCTCATAGGAGTCCACCAGAGACCTGAATCTCTGCCTCTGTCCCAGCGGTGGTGTGAGGGGGAGGCCAACAATGGAGCTCAGGGTGACCTCCTTCTTCATCTGGGCTCTGCAGGGAAGTGCTACAAGTCAGGTCAGATCAACACCAGGCCAAGTCTGCAAAGACTTACTTGAGTAATCAGTCTTGGCAAAGGTAGCGAATGCAACAGCTCCACTGAAAGCAATCAGCTGTCCTCCAGGTGAATATGCCACATAACCTGAGCAAGCATGGCAGGATTTAGCCAAATAGGAACATCAATATTAAATCTTATTTACATAAATATTACATATTACTTGCATAAAGCTTTGCAACAACAGGCCTCTGGTTATATAACCTCTCCCTGCACAGTCTACCCCCTGCAATAAACTTAGAAAAAATTCATTTAATACAGTACCATATGAACAGCCTAGTCCTTCCTCCAGGAGATACTTCACATGTCGGAGCACTTCATATACTTGTTACCAACAAGCACAGGCCCTTTTAGTACAAGAAAAATACTTTGGCAATAAAAAAAAGCAACAGGCAGCAGCTACAGACACTATTACTTAAATAATAATGACTTCAGAGTCACCTTTTAAAAGGTAAAATAAATAAATCCCTACTGCAAAGCCAACAAAGCAAAGCATTGTGAGCTTTCCTATCTGCAATACCAGAGCAAGACTTGAGCAGTTTTGGGGCTCTGGAAAAGGAAGTCGCTGATAGATACAAAGGGCCACCAGACAAAAAATGAAAGCAGTCAGTGCATGAACTAGCAACAGAGGGAAAATGTGGGGATTTATTTGACAACCCTTTCTACAACACCCACGAAGTCTGATAAGTTGTTGGGACTTTCCTCTGGAAAAAAAAGGAGGAGTCAAGTATGACTTATTTTTTAAGGATAACATGGAACTAAATCTCTTTTCCTCGATACTGCCAAAAGCCCCATTACCAAAAAAAAAAGCAGAAAAGCAGCAGCTATCTGTGAAGTGCTGCAAAGACTCACTCACTCACTCAGTGATTTAAAAACTCTAAACTTGTTTTCGTAAGGATCCTGCAGGAATTAGTCCATATGCTGTAGGAAAGGTGGTCACAATTCTCCTTGTAAACCAACTAGTCAGCTACCCTTTTATGGCTACGGCTGCAGCGAGAGGAACAGCACACCATGGCCAAATATGGAGCCAGGCTGAAGCTGCTGAAGCCATTTCTTCCGTTGGACCCAAGCCACTGATTCTGATTTTTTATTGCATGTTGCGTTGAGCTAGCCCAGATGTAATAAAGGCATGGAGATGCAGGAACACCCATGCCTTCCCTTCAAAATATTTCCTCTGGAAGTACTGCACAGCCTAATGAAATAATGACATTTGCAACAGGAACGATAACGCAAAAATTAGAGCAGCATTTCAGCTTACATCGCACCCCTCCTTGACAAGCAGCCCAAAGTAGTTGACAGTATGCAGAACATCACGCTGTGCTAGAAGACCTGATGTGCTCAGAAAAATAAAACCCATCCTCGGTTTGTGCTGCAGTGGAGGAAACGGGCAAGGAGCTCTCCCAGGAGTCCCCAGACAAAGCGGTCCATCACCTGAACCTGTGCAGCGCTGTGCTGAGCCGCCTGCCTGCATTCCAAAGGCGACAGCACCTGGCAGCATAGGTATTTAAAGGCAACAGCGCTGCTGAGAAATAAGTGCAAAGCAGGGCCACTCAGAGACTCGCAGGTCACCACCAAGACATTATTCGGCTCCTGTGCGGCTCAGCACCAGGCCCTGGCTGGAGGCTGGGTGCTGGGGTTCGGCTGGAGCAGTAAGGGGGCCTGTGGCACTGGTGGGCGCCCGGTACATAAGGGGACTACTGGAAACACGCTCAGCCAAACTTGCCAGGCACACTGGGGAAACGGTTTGAGAGTGAATTATATGAAGCCCTGGAAGCAAAATGCAGGGACTAAAAGCAGCTGGGCTCATCCAGAGATAACTTGGCCGATAGGTATAATACCTATCACTATTCCTTCACCTCTGTAATCAGCCTGAGGAAGGAAATTAAAAGCAAACAAGGAGACACAATAGCAATATCTCTTCATCAAACAAGGAGAAGCAAGTGAGAGCAAGAGGCCACAAATTCACAGTTGCTCTTCCCTGGCCCTACTTCTCAAAGACATCGCTTTGTCCCCCTCCATCCCCGCCTGTGCTCTGCCTTGTGCTGGCACAAGCATTTGCTCAGCTCTGTGGTGAGCCGGAGCAGGGGAACTAATCCAGGCTGAAACTAATCTAGCAAAAACGAATTACAGCACAGGGGTAGGAATGCATGGCCAGGGCAGCGGGAAGGGCAAAATCAGCTCCCTCAGCAGCAGTACCCCCAGGGGTCAACTTGAACTGGCTGTGAAAGATGGTGTTAAGAGTCTGTACCTGTGAGTGCAGCTGCTGTCATAGCAGGAAAAACAGTTCCTGTGGCCACAGGCACACGGGGACTTTAAGCTCAGCGGCTTGGATGCTTGCTAGCCCTAAAGACAAGAAAGCACAGAGCTCAGCATATGCAGCAGAGCCTGCTTGACAAGGTGGGTAAATATTCAAGCAGTTAGCTCTGTGCTGATGCAGCTACACAGTTAGCCGTGATTCAGTGCCAGCTCCGGTGCGTTTGCATCCATCATAGTTACCACAGAGAATTAACCACTGCAAGTATAGTTCAAGAACTACAGCTGGTCCCATTTCTTCAAATTCAAATTGATGTTCCAAATGCAAAAAACAGCAGGAATTTAAACATTGTTTTTTTCCATTTCTGCCATTTGTAAATAGCCTTTAAGAATGCTGAAAGGAGCACTGCCTCTCCAAAACCAGTCACAAGAAATGACTTCCTTGTATTAGCCTTCGATCTCCCTCTCCAGGCACGTCCGATTTAAAACAGCTCTCATTTGTGGTATAACCGTGTTGGCTACCAAAGAATTACAGCAGAAATAAGTTAGACCCACCCGTAATTACACATTGCAGTGCCTCCTTCACTCCGCAGCCTCTCTGTTCGTGCCCAGCTCAGCTCTAAGCTACTGCATTGTTTTTGCCAAACCTAGGGCTGAACCCGTTGCTGGCAGAAACCAGAGCAAACTGGGGGCTGTTAATGAGTGCTGACTCGCAATGGTTTCTCAGCAGCCATTACACTGTCAAGGCAGATCCAAGCGCAGTGCTCTTCAGCCACTGGAATGCACTATCCCTCGTCTTGACATGCTTCCTGCACCCGTGAGAGCCAAGGGAAACTGGCATCAAGCTGGGCTGGCTCCATACCAGCTGAAAATGCCCGGGAGCGAATATTCAGGTGCCCTGATAGGGTGCATTTAAGACCCTTATGTGCTCCTCAAGCAGTTCAAGGTGACCTCCACAAGGAAGGTCACCACAGTAAACTTCATCCTTGACAAAGGACGGGGTGGGGGGAGAAAGAAAATTAGAGAAATTAGTTTTCTGGTAATTAGTCTGCAACACAGTGTAAGTAAATGGTAGTTAATCCTAAATGAAATGCCACAGAGTAGACAGGAATAAAAAGAGAGTGAGAAAGACACACACACGCACGCACGCATGCAAAGGTTTGCAGTTAACTCCCAAGTGTACCAGGCTGTCTCTGCAGAGTCACTATGGAAGTAACAAACACTTACGCCATGCCAGGGGTGGATGCCATGTTCTCAGAGGACGGTTTGATTCTGCTATCAATTACACCACCCAAAACTTCGAGTAACTCCCTTTACATCCGTGAAAATGAGATCAAAACCAGGCCCAAGGTCCCTGCTCCACAAAGCTTTCTGTGTGCTGTTGACAGTTAAAATGATGAGTAAAGACATCAAACCTCAGGGAAAGAGGGAAAAATAAAGGTGACCAAACAGCAGGAAAAGGGGGTGGGGGAGAAGAAACACTCTTAGGAAAGCAATTATAGCTTCTCTTTCATGTTTCTTTCTTTACATTTAGTGGAGACCAAGGGTGTTTTGCTTTTAAAAGCCAGGTGTGGCAGTAGGAATGGAGAGAATCTGAGCAGAGATTAATGGGAGTTTCAGAGACAAAAGGAATTAACTGACTTTCCTCTAAAAGCTTTTAATGATACTCAGTCCAGGCCAGTCTCCTGACTTCTCAGGGTTGATACCAGTCTTTGGCTGGCAGGAAAGCCTGTGGGTGCTGTCCTACCCTGCCACACATATGAGGCTCTTCTTTTAGTAAAAGAGCACACAAAAGATTCTATGTAAGGGAACTGGCATCGCCATAGCTTGCTCCTCAAAAACCCTGCTAAGCCTGAAAACAGAAACCTAGGGTGGATCTGTACTTCCATTTCGAATTCAGCAGTCTCCTTTGGCAGTTGTGAAATTTCCTAACTCCAACCAGCAGAGCTCTGCCTATCAATAAAAATCAGAGAACCCGTTTGCACCGATGGCTCAGATACACAATGGAAAATTGATGCAAAATTCACCTTGCATATGCACACGTACACGCATCCGCATGCATGTGTGTGCATGTGTTCAAATTTAATTTTGGACAATACCTTCACACTTCAGGCTGAACGGTAAAATAGCCAAAACCAGAAACTGTCAATCGCTGGCACTAATTTAGCAATGCAAAATATGCCTAATACTGTAACTCCTGTCTTAGGGTGCTGGGGCTTGACTGGCTATCAGAAGGTGTGCAGGAATGGGCTAGAAATACTCTGAAACAAGTGGGGAGTGGAGCCAGTGGGGAAGGCAGGCATTTGCTTTTGCTGGTAGTAGGGACGCTCTCCTTCCAGTCTGTTTTCTGGCAACTAGGAACTCACCTGTGAGGGCTCTTTGTAAAGTGGCACTGCATAAATGCAAACACAATTGACCTTTCTGCACCACATAAATCAGCAGGGAGACGAAAAGCCCGGCTCCCCGCCTGCCCCCGCTGCTCTCCTGGGGCTTGCCATCCCAGGGGTCCAGGGCAGGCAGGGCTGAGCCAGCCCAGGTGGCTCCTGCGCTGGAAGGAGCCCCCCCCCCGCGCTGCCCCCCAGGCAGAGCCCCTGTTCTCATGGGTGCTCCTGGGGCCTGCTGGGACCTGGCAAAAGGTTTCTACCGCACAGTGCTCTTGGAGGTGCAGCTGAAGAAAAAAGAAGGCTCTCGGTGAATTCGTAATCAACTGAGACTGCCGCATAAGGAGGGCTGCAGAATTCAGCATTGCTTTACCAATATGCTGACTAATAGCCTTGATTAAAATCGTAGGGCGCTTTTTGTAGCACGCAGGAGCATTAATTCCAGTTCAGTTAATTACCTGTGCCTAAAGAAATGCCCCTTGCAGCTTCAGCCAGGCCTGAAATTCTTTACCTCCACTCTTAAAAAAGGGTGCTGTATGCAAACACACAGCTGCCCCATGTCCCCGGGAACCAAGGTCCTCTCTGCCCCTTCCCACTTCACGCCAGAGGTAGGATGACGCCTGTACGGTGACTCTAGATCCATGGATGAAAGATGTGATACAAGGGCAAAAGATACATGCTGCCTCCATGACCTGATTTTGTCCTTTTCCATTTATCAGATGTTGGGGTTTGTAGCTTATGGCTGTTAGGGCTTCTTTTGTAAGCACTGCATTTTTAAATGGGAACTCTTGACTGTGCTGCAGTGGCAGCTGCCATCTTGCATTCATGTGCAGAGAGCAAGACAGCGAAGAAGCTCTGAAGAAGAATTCACATTACTTCTTTTTTTCTCCTTGTTTTGCGGTTGCATTTAAATATAAAATAAAGGTCATCCTGACTGAAAGGATAGAATTGCTCTATGGAAATATATAATGAACGCGCTGGACGTAAAAAGGGCAAACATCCTTTAAGCAAAAACACAATTCGAATTATATTTAAAAAAAAAAAAAAAAAAAGCTTTTCCGTCCTCAGTTTCTTTTTGTGACTAGTGTGGGTCAAGGCTTGAGGAATTACAAACTCACATGAGCTGCCGCAGTTGCGGTAGAGGAAATACTTCCACTGCACAGGAGCTGCTTTCCTCTCCAAACTTCCCTAGTCACTAAGGGGAGAATTTTAGGAAATGATAGAGCTGTAAAATTTGGAGAAAAAAATTACTTTTGCATGTGGTTTGACCTGTTTCATGTGCTACTCAAACCTAAAATAATTAAGCATCTCCACTTATTCCTGTGAGGCTTATCCCTATTTGAAGGCTGTGGCACTTACAGAAAGAAGATTAAACACAGCAAAACGGAAGCCAGTGGCAGAAAGAGGTTCTGAGCGCTCATGAATCCCAGCCTAGCGCCTGTTGCCCCACTGGTGCAGACAACATATAAGCTGACCTAAAGAAATCATTTGGCCGTTTTGTGTTTTCTGCCAGGTGAGCTCTGCAGGAGGATGGTGCAGCCCGCTTGCAGAAGGAGGCACAACACTACTACTCCTCCGATGAGCAAATGACACCCTGCAGCCCTCTTTCAGCAGCTCTTCTTTGCATCACCACGCACAGAAAACGATGACCTTACCTGGTGAGATACAGCGCAAACCTATACCATAAAACCAGCAAAGGTCTGTTGGCAAAAAGCCAGGCTTGCAACGTCTACGCTGTTTGCAGCGTGGTTCCCTTTCTAGCTTTCCCCACCTCAGCCCCTCCAAAGACATTCCTGGGTAAGCAGCAACTGCTTGTTATGAATCAGAAAACGTTGATGTGACACAAATTGTGGAAACTGTAGCTCCATTGGGTGCAAACTCAGTGACACGTCGTTGCAGGCCAGGGTACACTTTAGAAGTTGCAAGATATATTTAAAAACCTACAGCACCAAGTAGAAAAGCAAATGTGAAACCTGATCAGCCCAGCCAAGAATTACCCCAGAGTTTGGAGAAACCCATTACAAAACTTGTGAGAACAATCACTTCTAAGCATTATTATGCAAAATTGAGTTTTCACTCAACACATTATGACAGCTCTTTCAAAAGGAGATGCGTAAAGACAGGAAAAGGAAGGAAATTAAAACAAATGGGACTTTCAGGTCATAATAAGAAGCATGAAAGAGAAAGATAAATCCCAACTGGAAAGAGGCTTTGAAGAATGATAATACTAACAGTTCAAGCACCATCTCTACTACCACTTTGGGGGCAAATCATTTAAATCTGTCTTATCAGTTGCATATAATGTACCAGTTTTTTTCTCTATTGGCATATTCTTAGGATTAGTGTTTATTACATTTGTTTTCCATAAATACAGTGCAGTATCTATACACTCAGAATATAATCCAATTAACACAATCATGCATACACATAGCAAATGATTGGAAATTTCCAAACACAGAGACTATGCAGTGTTGTCTGCCCCAGGCAATCTAAAAACTATGACTTACACTTCAAGCAGGAATGCGAGTAATTTTAAAATCTCAATTTAAAAAAAAAAAGAAGTTTGGAAAATTGTCTTGTGGAGATCTTAATTTATGTTCTGCCTTTTGAAACTTTAGGATTCCTATTTTGCAGATTTTCGTACAGCCAGCAGGATTAACAGATGCAGCCAGAATCTGAGAGTGAGAACTATGTCAGGAATTTGAAATAAATCATTAATCTCCGACAACTCTGGAAATGCTGAACTCAAGTGACATCCTCATTTATCTCATTTTAAATACATGTCACTCCCAGACTCCCGACTGGGTCTGTGCAGACCCAATAATCCCCCATAGGTGATTTCCCTAGTGAAAACGCAACATGCAGCAGACACTGGGCGCAAGTTGTGATGTCCAAACCGTTGTCAGCAGCAGTGAACGGCTGGCAAGCACCGAGGTCGGGGTTACCAACCAGCCCCACACCACCTCTTGGCCCGTCACTGCCTCACCGCAATACTCACTCAGGCAAAGAAAGGGAAAAAAAAAAGCAACCATGCGAATTTCCTAAAACTCATTTTCAGAGAGGAAACGGGAAGAGGTCCCTGCAGATGCTGCCACAAACCGGGATGTTGTCCTGCCAGGACTCTGCCTCCCTACAGGCCTTAGAATCCAAACATGGTTTTTTAGTGCACGGCAGCTTCAAGTCTGCTGCAGGTGCTGGCTGCAGGGCAGATGCTCAGCCAGTTGCTCCGCTGGTGGCAGCCCCTCTCCTCGTGTGCCAGTACTGGCAATTTGGGCAGGGTGTCTCACTCTGTGCAGGGAAAACATGAAATTTGGAGCAGCCTGGAGAAAAGGTCACTTGTGGATGCTTTCAGCTTCTGAAGTTTTCAGCTTTTTACCCCAAGAAGCAGGAGCGTGCCGCCAGCCAGGCTGTGTGTGGGCAGCAGCGAGCCCATCGGATGGGGCCCTGCCCTCGTGCCGTGGTGCCCAAAAAGCACATTCCAGCGCCCTGGCCCGGTACCAACAATTGGCTGAGGTCAGTGGGGCTATGAAAACACACAGCAGCAGAAAATCCACCCCTCTGTGCTTCTTATGCCCCCCTTGCAGCCCCATTATATTCATCATCCTCTGCTTTGAGACTGATCTGTTAATTACACAGTTCTTACAAGCTCTGCTCCCATCTTCCACTGAGACAAAGTCGACGTGTACAATAAACAAACAACCAAAAATAGGTAGGACCAGATCTCGACTGTACATGCCACTAGCTGGGGAAGCAGTCTTTTTGGTAGAGGCGATCTATAAGCAGCACTGAGTAGGTATTTCTGGGGGCGTGGAGAGTGCACAGCCTGCACTCGGAGTTGCTCACGCCAACACGAAGTACGGTGTTACTACTTCAAGAACAGCTTGGGAGACAGTGCTCCTTTACCTCCATCCCTGCAAATACTACTACCAGGAACATGTTACTCAGTGCTTCCTTCAAATTTACTCAGTATAAGCAGTGCAAAACACACCTACTGACACACTGATAGGAATTTTAAATTCTTCAGCATCCTCTCAAGCCCTTAACTCTGCATCTGTCTGAAAGCATGAATATTTCCTCCTCCGACTTTTTAAAAACTGCTCTTTTTTCTTTTTTTTTTTCCTGCCTACAGATTCTCCCAATGTCTCCATTTATCAAAAGCCCTTTTTCTTCTTGAGAGGAGCTTTAATAATCTACTATTGCTGCTATGGTACTTGCAGGTTCCTTCACCGCTCCCTCCTGCAGCTCCACGTTTCTTTTCCCGGGAAGAGCAACATCTGCAGAACTGCATACTAGTGTACATTGACCCTCGCCATTTTAGCTACGATATCGCTGCTCTGCCAAAAGCCTCAGGTCTTAGCATCACCTGATTGCAAGAGCCCCTGTTTTGATTTAAAACTAAGAATCTTTCTAGCTAATCTCACTGTAGAATAATAAAATATACTTTAATCACTTCAAAAAGTTTCAAGATTTAAAAAACAAACAATAACAAAAAAAGGCGAAACAAATCTCAGGTGACTTGGGCATGACTTCTGAATATCTGGGGTGGACAGCAGAGTGGAAGAGCTGTCTGCACATTGTCTCCATATCATGGCAAGTGTTCCTGGAGGCCCCATGAGCCGGGGAGCTGAGCATCACGACAATTACAATGATTACAACTTTCTTGTGAAATTGAGAACTGAAGAGAGGTACAAAGAGATTTAAATAGCATCCGATGAATCATGTGAGAAAGGTAGAGCCAAGCTACAAAACATCCTCTCCCTTCTTGGCTCCCTGCCTAGGGGCTGAATCTTACCATAACAGTCCTTCACAGATTATCTAGCAGCAGAGCATATAAATCTCCTTTTTTTTAAAAGCAGTAGGTAATCAATACCCTAAATAAGACAAAACCACGACTCTTGTTAGAAAATTGCTTTCTTAATAGAAGACAGGGAATAAATATTCCTAATAGGTACCTACTTGCTTTTAAATAATAATGACATCAGCTCAGTAATGTGAGATGCCTCAATTAGAGCCCCATTGTGCTATGAGATGTACAAACAGGTCAAACTGGTTCAAGCTATTCTTGTGATAATTTCAAAAAATAAAGAACAGAGCATGTGAAACCATCAAAATGCTGAATGTGAAACCTCCTCTAGCTCTGTCAGACATCTTGAGTTGAGAAATCCCCAGGAAAAAAATGAAGCAAACTGCTGGGACAGGCAGTCCTTAATAAAAAAAAATAAATTTAAAAGCCCCGAAAACTGATTTTGCATTAATTCTTGTTTCATGGGTTGCAAGGATGAAAGGCAGCAAAGGAGTGTGATTGGCGAGGTAACTCCCTCTTGATAATGCATGCACATGCACACAAATGCACATATACACACACACACTTGCCCTCTTCTTACACGCAGTAAAGAAAATCACTCAGCTTTAATTTTCATAAGTAATCAAACGAGTCACATCTAGCCATAAATTAACATGATTAATACTGAAGAGCAATACACTCCTTAAAATTTGCACAAGGGCAGTTGCACACACAGTATTTTCAGTGTTTTTTAAATATAATTTTGCAAAAACGAAACCATCTCTCATCCTTCAGGGTCTGAGATATGAATGAGAGATGGTTTGTGCCAGCAGCCTCCAACACTGCAAGATGGTGTTTCCCAGGTCACTTTAAAAACAGGTTTGAAATATGATGGTAGAATGAATTCCCAAACCTCTTTTTATTTTGTTGCTAATTACACAGATACTCTGACCTTCTTTATTTTCTCCAAAGATAGCTTTGCATCCCCACTATGTACAGTAGGAGATGTAGAGCCTTCAACACTGTAGAGCTACATACAGCCTTCAACACAGCTCCAAAGATCCTGGAGGTTTAAAACACAGCAGCAGCTCAGGGTTCAGCTATTGTTACTAAGAGAACTGATAAAAATTTTTCCTCTGGAAAACAACTATGCAGAAAAATGGGTTTCTGCTTAAGGAATACTTTCTACTAAACTTCTGTTTTCTATTGAAAAATGTCAGTGCACTAAATCCCGTGGAGTACAGGTGTTAAATGCTGCTACAGTGAACCTGGGGAGCTATTTCCATGTGTTGCTCATGCTTTTGCCTCGGGCTCATGTCCTGCATCCTTCACAACTCCACATTAGCTGCGTGCCCGGGATGGGCTGTGTCCCTTTACCGCAGGGGAGCTATTGGTTTGACCAGGCTGAAGAGTGGAAGCCTGAAGCATCTATTAACTATGAAACTCACAAAGTGCCCTGGCAGTGTTTCAGAAGCAATATATTTAGGTGTTAGGGAAAATACTTCATCAAACCCTCACAAACTTTATGTGGGGGAAAAAAATCCCTCCATTTTCAGGTCCAATTACCATCATGAGAAGCTCATGTGATAACAGTACCAGTGCCAGGTAAAAAGCAGATAGGAGGACCTGCTCTCTGCCTGGGGGAGTTTGTGATCTAAGTATTTCACCACTGTCTGCCAAAGTAATATGCAAAGGTATGGTAAGAAAGATATAAGCAAATGCTTCCAATTTGTATATCAAATATTATTACAAAGTGCTGAGTCCTCTCATCCAGTGCCTCTCAGCTGCGTAATTCTATGTAGAAAACAGGGTTAAGGAGTGTCTTCAGGGACAGGAAAAGACTTTACCTACAGATCAACTGCAGATTTCACATCTAAAGTATGCTTGGTTAAAAAAACAAAAAAACTGCAGGCAGGGTTAGCAGCGCCGGTGGAGCAAATGAGTCAGAGGACAGCATGGAAGAGAAGCATGCACACAGGAGTAAACCAGTATAGGGATAAGGTGACTTGAGTGTGAAGGGGTGAAACAGTAAGAGCCATTCAAAAGTGGACAGCAACATGGCTATAGAGAGGGAGGTGAAAGAAGGACTGCTGTGGAAGAATAGGGGTAGGTTTTTAGGGAGATGCGTAAGTTCTAGGTGGACGATGGGAGCCTGGCCAAAGCTTCTATGGCATATGGTTTGGGACATGAGAGCAGGAGAAGCCAAAGGTGATCAAGGGCTTTTGGCATGAGAGTCAGGCTGGTGGAGAAGCAGGATGGTGAGGTACAGCCCCATGTTTCCAAAATAGGTACCTTTGGGCAGGTGTCACTGCAAAACTACCTCCAGCTTTCCACATTGAGCTCAAGCATTGTAAGGTGATAGGAGATCATCGCTGTACACTCTCTACTGCTGCAATCCTTGCAATGCTAGCAAAAACACCAGAGCTTTTTCTTTCCCCAGGGAACACGTGATGTTAACTTCCACGCCTTGCAATTGCTCCGCAGTCAGAAGGTCTCCTGGGTTATGGCGATCAGACCTACAAATTCTCCTTCTCCCGCCCTCCTGGCAGCGACCTCCCAGGAAAAGCTGTGTCCTGGCAGGTCTCCTTCCCAAAGACTTATCCATTACTAATGCCCATGACAGACGTAAACCACACGCCCGGGCAGCTGAGAGCAGGGCTGCTGGGACTTTCAGAGAGCGATCATCACAGGTTGGTGTGCGGGAGGTTCAGGAAGAAACCTCTGTGTTCCAGTGCAGAGATGTGCCAGGAGTACATCCAGCAGCCCTGACCTTAAGTCAAGGAAAGAAAGAAACTTGTAGCCGCTTCATTCAACAAGAGTCTCTTAAATTAAGAATTTAAGAGAGCCTTGGGTCTGTCTTAGCAATGGAAAGATCAAACTTCGTCATCAGATCTGGAGAGACTACAGCAAAACAGAAGCTGGTATTTTACAGGGGGATCTCCTAACTCCCATGTCAATCCACATGTGCAGTTACTTAGTTCAAAGGAGGAGAATAAACACAGGCACCTTCGACAAGGAACAAAATGACACCACCACCATGAAAAACTTTTCCCATGAGTAACTTGGTCCTTTCCTGCTCCCGGCCCTGCTGTGCAAGGAAGGAAGTGCCGAGCAGCTCCGTCGGAGCAACCAGACTATATCACAGCTTCTCTTCCATGGCTGAATTCAGGTCACGCCTCCACGATCATTAATCCTGGCTCTTTGCTCTCAGTACACATTTGATCTGGATCAGCCCAGGGCACATAATCACATTTAAGATGAATTAGCTAGAACACATGATACAGAGTTTATGCTGGCCTCTCGCCAGCTGTGGGAGGACAAATGACACTTGATCCCGCATAAAGCCTGCCAGTACAAAGTTACCCCGGTGCTGTTTTTGGAACAAATGTGAACCAGCAGAGCCACTTCGGTCCCCTGGAACCAGCCTGGTGCACAGACCGGTTACTGCATTTTTTGATTCAGTTAGTCAGAGGCAGACCTACTAAGTCTGACTTAATTACGAAGTCAGGGTAATCAGACTTACTCTTAGTTAAATCACATTTCAGATCTTACAGCAGACCTCGCCCACAGGCTAGGAGGATCTAAATTCGCCTACCTAGACTGGGTGTAAACAAAGACATGGTGCCTTCTTAGTTTTGTCTCCTTCCTTGCTGAGTCTGCTCAGGGCATATCCCACGGTTCTCCCGTACTAGAGCAAGCAAAGCCACGCTCTAACTCCTCCCTCTGCATTTTGGAAACAAATTGTCTTACCCTTTTGGATGCATAAAAGAAAACTAGAAGACTGTCTCTTGACACACAGGTGATTTAACCTGTGACTTTACTGTTGAGTTTCTGCATCGTCAAACTAAATATGGGAGGAGGAGGTGGGATGAGAGACCTCCTGTCCAGTGCTTACTATTTTATTGCACCAAAACAGTCACTGACAGCTGCTATCTCTGCTTGAAAACATGTTCCCAAAACATCTGCTGTGCATGCCAGTGATAACCATTTTAAAGTATCATATACTCTACGACTTTAATTGAGCTCAACATAGTAGTTAGCTCAAGTATAGAAAACTGGCGAGTGTTCGAAGTGGAGTGTGTATATAGACAGACAACACAATGCAGTTTTCCTGCTAATGTCTGGGTGACAATACCTACACATGCCATTCCAACATGAGCTTGTAACCAAATGTTTTCATATTCAGATTAAAAATAGAAGAAGTTTTCTGAAACAATCATTGCATAAGTTATCTTTTACTAGATGCAGTTAAATTGTACTCAAACTTCTTAGATTGTATCCCTAACAGATAATTAGGAGGAAAAACATAAAGTTCTAGAAAATAAAAGCTGTAGGTGCCTCACATGGGGATGCTCAGAGAAGCGAGGTAAGTTTGAGCAGGGCCCTGAACAGCAATTCTGCTGTTCTTCTTGTGGCAATGAAGGGAACAAATGGAAGAGAAAGGCAGAGACACAACCTGCCTCATCTCCTGGCCTCCTGCTTTGCCTTGTCCTTTGCCTTAGTTTCCTTTCCCGAAGTAGGATAAATAATTTCTATCCTCCATCTTGAACCATATAATTCTTTTATTTCTAAGGTGTGATAACATTTCATTATTCCTGCCAGTTGTAAAAGAAAGCTTTCAAGGACCTTGGTGAAACATCTTCTGTTCTAGTCTAGCTGATTCATGAGATAATCTGTTCTTAATATATACAGCCTGTAGCGCTTAAGTTTTAGATCAGCATAATATTCATTCCTTTCTGTGACTCAGTGGAGGCTGCAAGAGATGGTGGAAGGAAAAATAGAAAAGTATTTCTATAGCAGGTTATTTTTATTAGAAAATAGTGTGTTGTATAAAAACAGCCTTATTGAATTGAGGTGCTCAAAGCAATTCCTGCAGAGTAAGATTATAGTGAGCAGAGTGCAGGTGAGAAGGTCAGAACTGCAAACTAAGTGCAATTTATTCCACTGGTGCAGAAACCTAGGAATGTACTCCAAGGTAATCATAAACATGTGTGATACAAGTATCTCACGTGCATAGATGTACATCCCACCACACAAATCTTGAACTGTACTCAAAGGCAGTAACGACAACAAGCATAGTAAAAAGTATGAACTTCTAGTCTCCTCACAAAATTGTAATAGCTGACTTTCAGCACAAGTGACAAGAACAACTACATGGCTAAAACCACTAAACTCATCATAAGTTTAAATAAAGCATTTACTGAAAAAAGTAAAGCGTGCAGGAAAAAAGGATGTGTTTGGGTGTGTCCATTTGAATTCATAGTAAAACCCAAGACACAAAGGAGATCAGCTTGAAAATAAAACCCAGGTGGTACATTCAGTGTACATAGGTGAAACAATACAATGCAGTGGAAGTAAACAGGTATAGGGATTAAAGCCAATGCAAAGGGGAAGATAACCCATCCATAAGCTGCCCAGGGGAAACAATGTATGAGATCATACTGAAATTTTAGCTGTTTGGATGCATGGAAACCAGGTGAACCATTTCTGCAGAAAGAATGATCTCATGTTCATTAAGAACCGAGCTCTCACTGCCCAGTTGCTACCTGCCTCAAGCTCATCTTGGATTAACACTATCTGCTACAGATGTGGGCAAGGGAATGTGCAATGAGGGAGTCTCATTAAAAGCAGAGTTCATTGGCAGTGGTTTGAAAACAGAGGGGATGAGGATGGGGAGAGAAAGAGAAAGAGAGCAAGAGCAGTAGGTAGTTACGTCAACAAGCCACTCAGTGCAGTCTTGTATTTAGTGTGAAGACTACACTGCTCTATATGCAAAACCGAACTGTCCACCAGCAACTATTTTGACCAGTGGCTGCAATAAAATGTAGCCAGCCAGCAAAAACACATTTATATATATTGACTCCTCAACAGTTACTCAAGATCAAAGCAAATGAAGATGGGGTGGACTGGGAAAGGAGGTTTTTCTGCTTTATTCTGGGAAAAGAGGGGGGTTTTTTTCCATTATTCCACAGCTCATTCTATATATAATTTTCTGAGTGGCATGTTCTTATCCATAGCAAGTTCATGGTTTGTCATCTCTAGTCATGCTTAGCCTTCCATTTTTCCAGTGGAAGCTAGATGTGCAAGTCTTGCCAGCATACATGGCATGCCCATCAGCAAAAGACCGCACAGACTATGTTCGCTTCACTGGCATTTTATCACATTAAAATAGCTGTGAGACAAAGAAATCCAAGAGTTATGTTAACAAAAATTTCTACTCACCTATATTTTCCCCTGCTTTAAAAAGAAAGACAAACCAAAAAGACTACAGATACAAAGATCAACGCTGCAGAAAAAGGCCCAAAGAAACCCAACACATGGTAGGTTTCTTGAAAGAACAATCCCTTTCTCTGAAGAGCATCTGTAATATAGTATGTCAGTCAGAAACTGGAATTTCCTGCAAATAATTTAATAAAAATAATTTGACAGCCTTCCTTCAAATGCTGCACATGGTTTAGTTGCATTTCTGTTTCTGGATCCCTCGATCAATCAAGGAAGAAAACTGACTGGCTAGACTTGCTCTACTGAAAATGAAAGATGAACTGAGAAACTCATTTATTTTTGTTGGAGAAAGAAACACAGACAGACAAACTGACCAACCAGCCAAATCAGGCCACTGGCCAAACCAATTATTTGTGTCTTGCCAGTCATTTCACTCCACACTTGTTCCTGTAACAAAACTAAGCAGCCTGTTCACACAGTTATTTGCCTAACAATGATAAGGCAATCCAAACTCTTCTGGATTGTTTTCAAAAAAATTTTGAATCTAATTTTATATTCTGTTAATTTTTAAAAAGAGTTGGATGCTTTCAGGCCTCCACACTTACTAATACCTATTAAACAACCACAATGAAGCTGACTTGCAGGAGAAAATGTCTTCTCAGCTGATGAAGACATAGAATTTGGCATTTCTGGCTTGTGGCTGGAGAGGAAAGTGATTTCCTCTACAAATTATGCTTCAGATGTTCCACTATCCAAACCAGAACTACACAGTACGCACAGGTAGGGGAAGATTGAAGAACAAGACAAGATCCTACTGGACACAACTAGAGGGTTTACACTTGATTTATGGTCTCACAGCCTGAGAACATACCTCACTAGTGCTGCTGCTATAGTAACGAATCCAGACTGGTATGCAGGTTTGTGGTAATAATATTTGTTGAAAGAGTTTTCTCAGTTGCATATTCACGCTTCTGCCTTTTTTTGGCATATCTCTAAAGAAGATCAGTGTATGAAAGCAAGAAATGCAAAATTGGAGGGGGGAAAAGGCTTTATAAGAGAAACACATAAAACTCTGCAGTTATTTCCCTGAAATTAGGGACCAAAATGTGGGAACCTCCTGGGTATTTCAGTCACCCTTTGGGCTTTGAAGAGCCTGACCTGGAGGCAGAGTCCTCCCAAACTCAGAATATCGGCAGCTTTCTAACTGAAGCAGCAGTGAATGGGAACTGAGGGGAAGAGAGCAAGACTCAGTTTATTCAAGTCCAAGTTCATCCTACGGCACCAGTGACTCAAACCCTTATGTACCTGCTTTTCTTTAAATGCTACAAACAGCCCCTGCTTATGCAGTGAAATCAACAGCAAAACTCCCATCACCTGTATACACAAAGTTATCTGTGTGCTTTTGCTGTTGTGTGGACAAAGATTAAATCCCCTTTATGATACTGACCCACGGACCAAAAAGAAAGAGTCTGCTGTTTGGCTTTGATTCAACAAATCCCCTTATCCAGAGAAGATCCCCTGTACTTGATGGCAGTATGTGTGCTCCTGATCTGAGATCTTAAAAATATCCCTTAATTATCACAACATTAAGGGTATGGAGGTTAATTAAAAAGCAAATGAGGACACTCCATAAAGGTAATTCCTGTTACTCTGACCTGTAAAGGCATGCAATGCTTTTGCTCTGATTTTAGTTAAATATTACCATGGCCTCTTTAAGAATACAGCATTCAGCACAGAAACATAGGAATATGCTTTCATTTCTAATGGACCTAAAATTGGACCATTTTAATCTAATATTTCAAAAAGAGCCATGAATTTGGGAATCAGTGAAGAATGGCATTTGTCTTTACTTACATGTTTTATAATACATATTTTCAATGTTTTCTATTACAATATGAGATAATCAATCTGTCACTTTATTCTTTCACTTCTATTCTCTGTTTCTGTAGAGCCACAAGGAAGAACAAGCCCCCTCCACACCTACTCACACTAATTATCTTTCTTGGCGCTGATGTCTCACCCACAGTGATAAGCTGAGAAATGTGAATCTTTGACTCACTGAAAAAGGGGAATGGAGACCCATGCAGCTGGTCTTTGGTTCAGTTCCTCCATACAGGCCACTGGCCTAAAACTCGACCAGTGTGAAAAAAATACCTTTCATGGACTGTAGATCATTAGCACATAAGAAGAGAGGAGTAAGAAATGGCATGGCTTTCTGGAGCAGGAAAAAAATCTCCAATCTGGCATAAAGAAGAGGGAAGACTCATCACATACAGGACAATTTACCTTCTTCATCAAGAAGAAATACAGTCTCTGCACAGCAGGTTGTTTCTTCAAGGCCAAAAAAAAGGTACCAGCACTGTTCCTACTATCATAGCTACTGCAGCTCAGAGAAATGAACCATCCACCAACACATCTCTTTGAAGAAAACCCAAGGCACTGCATCTTGGTGCAGGAGGTCTGAGCCATTTCTTCAAGCTTTTTACCCTTTCATAAAGAAGGACAGCTACAACATTGCTCCATTTTGAGTACATCAGTTTTGGCCTTTGATTTTATGGCAAAGCACCAATGTATCCTCCCAGTTATAAAAACTTGTCATGCCTCTGACATACTAACTGGTTTGGAAAGGTGAATATGGTCTAAGTGGCCATTAGCAGTCAGCTCCCCTTAATGAGACTGAGCGATAACAGTGATAAAAGAGGGGGTAAGGAAGATACTATACTAAAGTACTGCCATGGTTTAACCCCAGCCAGCAACTAAGCACCATGCAGCCGCTCACTCACTTCCCCCCCCCCCGCCCCCAGGGGGATGGGGGAGAAAATCGGGAAAAGAAGTAAAACTCGTGGGTTGAGATAAGAACGGTTTAATAGAACAGAAAAGAAGAAACTAATAATGATAATGATAACACTAATAAAATGACAACAGTAGTAATAAAAGGATTGAAATGTACAAATGATGCGCAGGGCAATTGCTCACCACCCGCCGACCGACACCCAGCCAGTCCCCGAGCAGCGAATCCCTGCCCCCCACTTCCCAGTTCCTAAACTAGATGGGACGTCACATGGTATGGAATACACTGTTGGCCAGTTTGGGTCAGCTGCCCTGGCTGTGTCCTCCAGCTTTCTCGCTGGCTGGGCATGAGAAGCTGAAAAATCCTTGACTTTAAACACTACTTAGCAACAACTGAAAACATCAGTGTTATCAACATTCTTCGCATACTGAACTCAAAACATAGCACTGTACCAGCTACCAGGAAGACAGTTAACTCTATCCTAGCTGAAACCAGGACAAGTACCCTGAGTCTGGCAGAAATTTTTAAAGCTAAAAGTGGCACTCTGGTTTCTTTCCCCCACCCCCGAAAGAGGTCAAGAGCCAAACCAGGAAAATATAGAGCAGTAGGATTAACATCTGGCACAGGAAACCTTTAAGGGATGTGACATGAGAACACCTGGAAAGACAGTTTGATTAAGGACAGCCAGCATACATTTAGACACAGGAGGTCATGCTTAACTAACCTGCTGGATATCTTTGAAGATAATGCTGCCGTGGCAGATAAGAAAAACATGACAGATGCTGTATGGCACACTGAGGTTAGATTTTTCAAACAAAGTTTTGACAAGGTCCAGCATCAAAGATGATTAATGGAGACAAACAGAAAGTTATGGATTGCCAAGTAAAAGGACAGAACAGTGGCTGTGGAACAAGAGATAACATCAGATATTGGGTGGGAGCTTTACATTGGGAAAAGGGTACTGAGTGGAGGGGTCAGATTTACAAGGGTCATCCCATCCCACTTGCCCCAAACACTGTTTCCGCATCAGCATCTACCAGACAAAAACGTTCTCATGACCTACGCTGCCTTTGATTAAGATTCTTACATTACAGCAGCAGTGAACAATGGCCTTTACAGTTGCTTTTGGTTCACAGTACTGAGTTTGTACTTGTACACTGATGTCAATACAGAAACACTGAAAAGAATATCTTTACACACTGTTCTAGCTCTCATACTAGGAAATAAATCTAGGCTGAGCACAGTCAATGCAGAAGAATTTGGTTCACTCAGCAAATGTAGCTCAACACAAAAAGCACAAAATAAATTAATCCCTGAGAAAGGAATCAGGCAAAGCTGTATATGTTAAGTACCATAACGACATGACACTTTGTAGAGGAAAAGGATTTTGAGGGTTGTAGTGGAAAAAACATGATTAAAGCCACCAATATATGGCAGAACATCAGAAAAAAGGAAAAAAAAGAGAAATGGGATACAAACTTGTGTTAGTAGAGATACAGCAATAACAACTAGAAATCAGTGGCTTGTTCTGGAGATGGATGCTTAACAGATGCTCTGTATTAGTCACTATATCACAGTGAGAATATCATTGCCTCAGAGGGTGCAAGAGCGGGGCAACAAAAAGTGAAACCAGATCTTGACTCTTACCAGGCCCTAAATTATTAGGTGGGTGAAGTGAGGGCATGTTATGTTTATTCTCATTGGAAAAGAGAATACTTTGATGTGACCTGGTAGAAGATTTTCAAAATCATGAAAGGGGGTGATCAAGGTAACCTCTACCAACCTAGGGTGGAGAAGCAGGGGGAAAGAAGGGAAGGGATGTCAAAACAGGCTGCAAACATTTCAAATAAAACAACTGCGAGTAAACAGGGAAGTTGTCAGGCAGAACTGTTTCAGCTGAAGGATAATAAACATGTGGAACAAGTTACCAGGAGAGGCAGCTGAAACAAACGTTGTAGATGAGCTCAAAAGACACCTGGACGTGTTTCAAGAGAAGAGAGGGATTCAGGGATTTTTGTGAAAACCAGAATGTTGGGATTAAGATGCACCGTAAAACGGCAGGTACAAACATACAAACCTTCCCTCCTGCAGCTTCTTTTGGCCAAACCATTTAAATCGAGAAGAGCTCTTCTCCCAGAGCTACAAATAGCTCAAGGCTGTAACAAAGGCAGAAAAGAGCTGCAGGAGTGTCACCGAGTCCCACCGGCAATGACCTCCTCAAGCACAAGCTATGCCTGCTGCTGCATTTGCTGCACGGCCCCCCGAAACACCGGCTGAGGTGCAGGAGGAAAGGAGCGACCAGGAACAACCCTGTGCTCACTTTTCAGGGGGAACTTCCCAGGTCCTCAGCCTTTGAAGCCCTGAAATGGTCAGAAGGTTTAAGAGGCAGGTTTCCTGCAACCCCAAAGTTGCCACAACCCCAGGTTGCCACAGACACAGCCAAAGGCTCCTAATGGCGGGGGGCTGGTGTAGGTCTCCTCACTGCTGAGGGTCTGTTGCAGGGACCCTAACAGCTGTCTGTTTACCTGTCATCTTTACTGCATTTTCGGTTTAAAATATGGAAGAAAAAAACTGCTGGGCATGTGCACTCTAGAAAGATACACACTCACCACTCCCATCCCGAGGCCAGGATCTGATCAACTCCATGTTGGGCATCAGCCCAGAGTAACTTCCCTGCAATACCAACAGCTATGTGATGCAGTTTGGACCAGAATCATGTCAAGGTAAACAGGTTAATTAAAAGTGGGTAAATAAGGATCTTAACTCTTCCTGTTTAAATACCATCCTCATTTTAGAATAGCCACCTCAGAATTAGCTTCAAATTTGTTAAGAGAAAAAAATTAGTGCTCCCTGGTCTAGAAATTTACACCCACCAGTTTAGCTTCAAGCTATTTTTTGTGAATGAAATATAGCGTGCAGAAATTAGGTGTCTGTTTTGGAAATATTTGCATGCTTCTAACAGGGAATTCACCACCATGGAAATATTTTTCACCACTTTATTTTTATATTTGCTGTTAGTTGTAGAAAAATGTGACCCTGAGACTGAAACAGGTTTTCTCTTCTGATATTTCTTCTTCTATTACTTGACACTCTGATTTCTTACTCAAGCAACAATCATTGGTTCCTAACAGTTATTTCATTTTAATATGTTATTAAAAAAAGCAAACATCAGAGCTGTTCAGAAAAGCATAAATAGCAACATGAGTATCGCAACTGCATAGAAGGGGAAGAATAAAGCAGATGAAGGAACTGTCCTGTCAAACCTGGGCATCCTGTCCTAGCTACAGTCATAACAACAGAGACAGGATTTAGAAGGCACAACGTTAAAAATACGTGGTTTTTTTTAAATGTGTTACTGTTCCTTCAGACAAAGCTTAACCAGTGAGGCTACCTTCAAATATCCCTTGGATGGGTGTGTTTAGCTCCTTCAGCAAGCACTGAATCCAAACAACCACTTGTTCGAAAGCCCAGTCAGTATTCTCCTTCCACCTGCAAACCAGAGCTGTATCTCCCAGCTTGCTTTCCTCAGGGTGCCTGCGGTATTTCTCTCCAGGAGACCTGCTGTATAATTCACATCAAGTGTGAAAGTCCACTGAGCTTTTCTAGTTTGCAAATCTCGTGCAAAGGTTTCCTTCTCCCTCCTGATCATACCCAGCTCCCCAGAAAAGGCCTTTAACTGGCTCCAGTCATCATGCTATCACTGACAGGGATAGCTGACAGAGACTTCTGGGGAAAGTTAATATTATTAGACAGGGTATGAAAACAGTTAACACTATTTGGGGTAATGACAGACCACATTCCCTGCAGGTGTAAATGGAGTTTTGACCATTTATGGGAAGAGGGAATTTGGATTTTGGAGCATGCTGTCAACCCTGCCAGCCTCTTCCACATATGCTTCAGCACTCACTATGGAAACCTCAACAAAGACCATCTTTATTTAGAACTGTAGGTAAGTCCCTTCCAAATCCATCCATTCTTTCATTAGAAAGTTCACATCTGGGTGATATTACTGAGATGACCAGATTAAACACCCATCACTCCCATTGCCTACATAAGACAACTGGCATTACTCAGGCCAATTGACAACCGCTAAGGAAACCAAATGATGGGCTATGGCATGCACTCTTCTGCTCAAATGTTGCTCTGGAGTAAGCAATTTCTAGTAAAAATGTATATTTTACATTTGTTCCTTGTTTGCAACAAATTTTCTTCATGTCCAAGATTTATTTAGGATATGTCTTTTGACTGCAAGGACTGGGAGATTAATTGCCGTTTTCCTGTTTTAATTATCCACTGATAAATTATCTTGATAATCATGATGACTATGCTGCGTTTTGTACAACTAGGTGTTGCTTGTGAAATGCTCCTTCCGCCTTTCTAGAAGGCATTCTGGAAGAGAAACAGGAAGCATATCTCCAATGAGCAAAATGAAGGACATATAACTGACAGATGGACTGACAGAAACATTGTAAAACAAGATGAGAAAGATTAAGTCTAAAACCACATAGGTGGGTCACCATCCATTATACCCCAGGCTACTCTTAACAAACTCCTGATGACCTGAAAACCAGAAACAGTTTGATAAATACTGCTGTGAGACAGGTGCCCAGGCTGGAATCTAAAATAATCAGATAATGTCCCTACCACAATTTCCATCAGTAACAACTGCTTGTTTCCAAATATGTAAAAGTATAAATGTACCTACATATATATATATATATAGCTCCAAAGTATGAATCTATTTTTGAAAAAGAGGAGGAGCAAAGTTTATTGTTCCATATTGGCATAGCAACCAGCAGAGAAACACATCATCTACTCCGCATGGCAGGAGCGCATGGAGCCAACCAGTTGTGATAGAAATAGGAACAGGCAAGGAGCCTGCTGAAAGGCAGCGGTGGGGCTGAGAGGCTTCCCTTTCCCACCACTCTCCATATCGTTTGGTCCCAGCACAGTAAAGGAGGCTAAATGAGGAATTTTTCCCCTCCAAAGCAGCCTCTACAGCTTTATCATAAAGGAAATATAGCTTGGGTGAATTAGTATCACCCCGGTGTACAGCAGAGCTCTGAGAAGGTGGGCAGAATTATGGTTATAATGAACTGTCTGCACCAAATTTTTTGCTTCCCTACAGTAAGTGTCTATAAAAAGCTCTGACTTCCTTTTAAAGAAAATAAAAATGAGGCACAGAAAAGAGTCTATTCTTGCTTAGATGCATGTGCAGGCTGATGGCCAAGGACAGCAGTGAGAGCAAAAGCCTTATCAAAGTTTAAAAAAAAAGAAGTAAAAAAAACCCAACCAAACAAACATATCCCAAGATACATGCTTAACTGAACCCACTGTGACACAGTATCCAAGTTCCTGTCCTTTCCAACTTCCTTCACTGCTTATTTGGGGCTTGACTGTGCTCTGGTCTTGCCAGTCTGCCCAGGGGAGTCCCAAGGGATGCACTTTCCCACTCCTCTGTGCAGGACTGGAAGAAAAGGCGCCGGAAAAGGAAAGCTAGCGCCACCGAGCCACCCCATTCCGTTGCAAGTCAATGGGCAGCAAGGGCAGGAGCAGACAAAGTACAGCCATTCCCTCTTGCCCTCTCCAGCCTGCCACCCCACGAGCTGTCTGGCCATGAGACAGGGAGCAGACACCATGCCTGGTGGCATGATGCCCTCCCTCTCCATCCTACCCACCATGGCGCACGGAGAGCAGGAATGGGAGGGCTGGGGATGCCTCCAGCTGCCAGTGCCCCACTGCGGCTGTGCCTCCTGGAGTGGGAAACAGCCCCTTCCCCCCAAGGAAAAGTCGGGGGTTTTGAGACCGAAACCTTGTACAGCAACAAAGGTACAAGTGGTATAAATAATCAATGTCAATAGAGAAAGTGCAGGGGAAACGTTCTGTTACAGCAAATCGGCACCTATGTCCTTCATGAAAAGAGCGCATGAAAAATATCTCCCCTGTTTCTTAATGGGAATAACAAAAAAATATATTTAATTTTACTAGAGTAGTAAAACAAGCATAAATATTCTCTCTCCATCTTCATAGTTAGCATTTTACAGAATGATCAATGCTGGCACGTCCCCTCCTCCTGCATGTCCCAAGAGATAGTTTAAGGAACCTTTTAAAATGAACATTTCTTCATTCATACACAGAATGCACATTCCAGTGCTGCTGTACAAATGCTGTGATGCCAAGAAACAACCACATGGTTCTCCTATTCAGGCTGCTTTTTTAAATGGAAAACAGAGTTTTATCCTGAAGTGTCTGCTTTTGGCTGACATTTTTCAATTTTCATAGAAATCCACCAAAGATATTCTGGCATCCAGAAAGCGAAACAGTTCAGTTCTGAGCTAAAAATTGAAGTTTTCCATTTGGAAAGACTGACAGATATTGTTTTGATGTTTTGATCCAAAATAAATTTTCAGCTTTCCTGCAACAAGACGTTGTTTGGTCTTGACTCTTGCTTTAAACCAGTTTCCTCCCTTCTCTCTCACCAGAGCAGCCCATGATTATTTGTCTAAATAATTCAGTCTCTTTCCATGACCCAGGCTCTTTGCCTAGTCAATGTAGCTCTGACCATGCAGCAACACCCTGCCATTCCCCTCATGCACATGCAAGCTGTGATGCATCAGGGGGATGCAGGCCAGCTGGAGAGCCTGGTCAGCAGGTCGGATGGTATGGGAAAGGAGATAAGCCATTACCAGAAAAGGCGGCATGATTCAATAAACGCAAGGAATTGTTCTGGTTTTCCTGGTGGAAATGGCTTTTATTCCTTTGGGGGGAAAAAAGGAAAGCTTTCTTTGCCCTATTCCCTCTCTCCAAATTACATCACCTCAGCCCAGAAAACAAATGTACTTAGGCACCTGATTAGTGGGAGTAGGACATACAGGTATTTTTGTGCAGCTGGGCCTATACTCTTAAACTCAGTTGCAATGCTCCCCCTTTACACACATCATATCGTGTTGCACCGTAATGGGTTAGGGAAGGGATTTCCAGATCTCCCTGAGAAACCAATTTAGTCCTGAAGGCAAAGAAACTGAATGAATTAATGTTACCTCAGACTATACTAATTGCATTAAAGCCAAGGACCTGGTTAAGAAACAGTAAGACGCAATTCAGGCCTCCATGACAAAGCTGCCTCTAGATCTCTCTGCTGTTTGTACACTTCTGTTGTGTTACTTCACCTCTCCCTGCTCCAAAGGAGACCAGAAGCTACTGAATGATTGAGAAGGAGGTTAGTCTGGAAAACAAGAGCTCAATTCTGCTGCCCAAAGCGACCCAAGTGTCCCAAGGAAGTTACAACTCATACAGTTCATGCAACAGTTCAGCTGTCATTAGATTCATTCACAGGGAAGCTTGACAAGCCAAAATGACAATGTCTAGAGAACAAGCAAGGCTCAGTGTCCCCCTCCTCCTCTTCCCCCACTTGTGTCAGGCCTGCTCGTTACGTCTGGTGGTGGCAATTAGTTTCACCAGCTGCAATGCACACACCCATGGAGGCAGGCACTATACAAACGCTGTGGGAGCTCTCCCAGCCCTTTAGGGTGCTACGGCTTGGGATTGTGTAAATGGGTACAACAGACCCTGCTGGGGGAAAGTGCAGAGACATGAACCAGCTTGCCCAAAATCACAGGGTAAATCCACGGCTTGGCCAGACCTAGGATACCAGTCTCCACCCCCTAATGCCCTGACCACAATGGGACTGTACGCCCAGCAGGAAGAGAGCGTGGGGAGGGCAGGTGTTTTCATGGGACAGTGCACTCCCTTCCCTCCCAAAGTCCATCCCGTCTTCGTTAAGGCCATCTCCCATCCCAGCCCTGCTGCAAACTCCAGGTTGGCACCAGGGGATCTGGGCTCCCCTGGCAGCGGCAGCGCTGGCACTGCAGTGCCCTCAGGGAGCCGGGGCAGGTCCCCAAACTACTCTCAGGTAGGTCCTCTAGCAGCCACTCCAGGGTTAACACAGAGCCATGTTCACATTTTGTTTCCTTGGTGAGGCCTTCTGACACACGCTTGAAAACGGCTCATTTGGAAGACATTAGGATTTTGGGTGGAGATGTTGCACATGCCCTGGACCAGCACTCAGAGCTTTAGGTTTTCATTTCAAACCTCTAGAAGCAAGAGAGATGGGATTTTCCCACCCCTTTGCTTTCCTTGTAAAAGTGCTTTCTAACGACTTTTGCAAAGCCAGCTTTGCCTGCAACGTGCAGGTCTCCTGCATCGGCTGTTTCAACACGCGGAGAAGTTACAGCCCTTCACCTGGTCTCCGCCCCGACGCCTGTAATACACAGCAGCCACCAGCACTCCTGCCCTGCCGCCACAAATCTTTGGTGAGAAATGAGCCGGGTGGGAGCGGGGCAGCTGAAGATTAAGCGATGGAGAGATGCGCCGTGCTGCCTGTGCCGTGGGCTGTGAGAAGCGGGTCAAAACCCGGCCGTCACACACCGCCCATCTGTGCCACGCCAAGGAAAGAGATGCACAAAGCTTTCAAGGCCAGTGGGTGTTGCCTTCTTAGCGGACCATGACATTGGTGCTTTTTACAGGCTTTATTTCACAACAGCATGAAAGAAGCAGAAGGTGGGGTTAGAAAGGACCACAGAAAAACAGTAAGCCATCTTTTATTTACACTGAGAAAAACAATGAGAAGACCAGAGGGGAGGATCCAGCCTTCCTAACACACATGCCTTAACTCCTGAGGGGGAATGGGGATGACTTCCCCTAGAAACACCCACCTCTCCAACAAATACACAAGGAGCCCGTGTATTTGCCCAGAGGACTGCTTCACTATCTGCCTAAGATAGAGCTGGGTGGGTCGATGTCACTCTCATGCACTCCTTCCAAGTATCCACTATAAAAGGCCCTTAGTCATATTAATCCTTCTGCCCCGAAGAGTGCAACATCTCATCATTTTAATGAAGACTGCAGCATAAGGCACATATCTGTGTTGGCTGAAGTAAGGCTGCATGAACAATATCAGCTCTGGTGTTTCCACACATATTTTTCATAACCTTAATTGTATTCTTTCCATAAAGACATTTGTAGTTTTGTGCTTTCCAGAGTTTTGAGGGTTTGGGGTTTTTTTAGTGCGTAAGATATTTAATAATAGATGCCAGACAGGAGCCTCAGTCTAGTAAATCGACAGTTTTTTTTTCACCCCATTCACAGAAAACCCCACCTCCAGCGCTGATCAAACCAGAAAAGGCAGAGAAGACTGGAGAAGTTTGGTTTTCAGCAGATCCCTCAACAACAAGAGAACAGGAACATCCCAACGGGCTTCACTTGGGATCACAGCAAAAGTAGATCTCATGTAAAAGCTCAAAGCTTAGTTGGAGAGGAGCTGACTTTGCTGTTAGGGAGCAGCAACACAGGGCTGAAGTGGTGATACACAGTGAAATTACCAGGTGGAGGAGAATAGTGAGAGACTTCCCCACAGGCCAGCACTGAATATTAGCAGGCTGGTGTAACAGTGGTTGTTGTTGTGCTGTTCAAATAGCCAAAGGGGCACACGGTGCATAAGATGAGTATCTTGTACTGTATCTCAATACTTATTTTCCTTTACAAAACAGTTGCATGTACAGTTCTCAACGTTTTTTGTTTATTCTGTAGGTTTCCTGGGGTGGCAGAAAGGGGCCAGTTTACTTGTTTCCCTTGAAGGAAGGGAAGAAAGAGCCAAAGAAGAAATGGAGCTGTGCTAGCAGCTAGTAGTCTGAGTGCTATGCCAGGGTGCTTTCAAGAGCTGCAGCACTGGTATCCAAGCATTAATTCCTCTTTGCTATGTCACAGAGAGCCAGTGGCATCTCAGCAGATTCCAACTTTACCTTAGCAATGCCCAGTGGAGCAGCTGCACTCCAGAGAGCATCTCGCTTGCACATCCCCAAGCTGTCAGTTCGCAGCACATCACTCCAGCCATACGAACGGGAGGCCAGCAGAATGGGGAAGGCTCACAGTGACCTGCCCAGTAACATTTTCTACAGACTGGAAATCCCAGTCAAATCTCATCCAGTCCCGTCGTAACCTCCTGCAATCAAACCTGACAAGGAAAGCCAACTACAGAATGCCTTTCAAGCCTCACCTGATCTCCCAAGAGTAGCTCTACATGCTTGAAGCATTTTGATGGACTTCCTGAAATGCTTGCCTGGCTAAAGTGACCTATAAATACCAATTTACAGCACATCCTTTATTCCATTTGCCTCAGTTTTGGAGCCAAAGTGCTGTATTTAATGTTGGGGGGACTGCAAAACAAGTCAAATCACGACGATGAGGTGGACAAAGGAAGAACAGAGGAGCTGGGACTAGCTACTAACCTATGGTAGAGGTAATTATTATCATTTGAAGGGTATATTGAAAAATATGTTATGATAGGGACTATTAATCCCTATAATCATCTATAAAGGTGCCTCCAGATTAGAATTGTCTTTACTCATTACCTCTATACCTATGAATCTAAAAGAAGGGATAGGAAACAGTCAGTTGCCAAAACT
Source organism: Haliaeetus leucocephalus (assembly GCF_000737465.1). Lineage (NCBI taxonomy): Eukaryota > Metazoa > Chordata > Aves > Accipitriformes > Accipitridae > Haliaeetus > Haliaeetus leucocephalus. The sequence continues at coordinate 250,152 of NW_010973231.1, forward strand.
GTGCTCTCCCACATGTGTATGTGCCAACAGAGAGCGCAGAATGCTTTGTACATAGATCTGATCCTTAGCACAGTATATTCTGCTAATAATAAAGTAAGAGTCATTTGAGGACATTAAAACAGGCCAATCAAACAAAAAACCTGGGCTCATGTTCTCAGGCATTGGAAATCAGTGCAGCTTCAGTGATACTAGTCAACTTACACCAATTTATTCACAAAAAAAGGTCTGGTCCATTAAATGGTAACACCATCCTTGTGTTTTACTTTCTCTCACTGGGTTCAGGGAAATAGCCTCAGACTTTTAATAAAAACTTCCTCCTTACTGTCAAGCATCTGTGTTTTAATTCAGTGAAAAAGCAGCAGCAGAAAATATTAATTTTTCAAACACACTTTTATCATAGCATGTGCACAAATAAAAATGTAAGGCTCTCTCTATATGTACGGAGAGATAAAAAAAATCCCATATATGTGGCATATGACATATATATAGTATATAGCATACACAAACCATATATATTTCCATGCATACCATACACAGACACACATGGTCTATACATGGGCCTGCACGTTTGTAGGTAGACACTCATGGCACAGATGTCTGGAGAGAGGGCAAAGAGAAGTCTTCACGCAGCCCAGACTTTCAGGCACGGCCTCCCCAGGCACCAGGATAAATGTCTCTCAGTGACCTTGTGGAACAGAAAATGCTCCTTTCTGTAGGGTCAGCTGTTGCAGAGCATTCAAGTAGGCATTTCTACCCCATCCACATCCTCCAGTAAGGTTCCCAGACAGAGCAGTTCTCTACTAAATCCTTTGAATTTTCAGAGTTCCTTCAGTAAGGCCTGACAGGTCTCACACCATCATATTTCATATGACTTTTTCCATAGGCAACAGGGGAGCCACAGCATCTCTCTCACTCTGGCAGCAGCAGGTACACCTGAGCGGATACACCGAGGAACAGCCGCAGGCCATCCTGCCCCAGCCCCACGAGAGCCTGGGTCACCCTTTTTGCTGGTACCACCATCGCCACCATGGGCCTGCATGTCCATCAAGAGTGGGGCTGAGCAAGGACCGGTGAGAGCAAACGAGCGATATGGTGGTTAGCCACCAGCACAGGACCTTACACTGAACCCCAGGTGAGAAACTCCTCTAAAGAAAGACCCACCCTCAATGAATGTTTCGTTTGTGCCTTCTAACTCTTCGTGCTAACACGGCAAACTACATTTATTTGTGCATTGTCAGCTGTTTTGAAAGGGAAGCAACAATTACAACCTGAAGAATTTCTTTCCGATCGTTAAATCTGTTCTAGGAGAAGCAACGCAGTCTGGGTATAACGGAAGCTCCCTATGATGTGTGCCTTTCACATCCATGTAACAGAGGCTTCCAGCATGTGTGCAAAAGTCCATTCCTTGGAGCAGGAAGGAATGCTTCCCCCCCACAGAGTTACACACAAATTTAGGCATCCTCGTGCTGCAGCATCCCAGTGCGACAGTGCTTGGGATGCAAAAAGGGAATAAACACAAGGCAGTCATATACAATGCACCTAAACCTATGCCCACGTTAGAGTAGCCTTATCCTTCATGCCTAAGATTAAATGCTTTGCTCAATCAACATTTCAGAGAACATATAGTATTATATTTTTTCTTTTCCAACAGGAAAGGAGATCTGTTGCATCTTTCTTCGCAGTGGCCTCCTGCAAGCAGCAGCAAAGGTGTCCCAGCTCAGGCAGACCCAGGTTCTCAGGGATGCCTTTCTTTTCTCCCACACAGCAAAGAGGCGGGGAGAGTGTCAAAAGGAGTAGCAAAGTTTGCCTTTCCCTTTTCAAAATGTCAGCACTCATTGATCGCTAAATCACTTCAACAGCTTATTAAGTAGATGTCACAGAGAGTTACTACCAGTCTCCTATTAATTTAAAAATACTAATGGGGTTTTTTGGAGTGTAATTTCTTTCTGAATGAAAAATGCTCCCTGTATTAAAATGTGAACATTTTGGACCCCACTAGTCAGTGTGTGAGGCTGTTGATAATGCAAATCACACATTTAGTAGAAATTTTTACACTGCAATATATTTTTAAGGTTGCTCTATAGCTTTGTTGTCTTATTTCTTTATCATTTCAAAGGATCCCCTCCATTTGGTTCTTCCATTTGCAGACAAACTGACATTCTCCTGATATATATTATTTACAGGTTCATGTCAATACCAGCATAAGAAGAAGCTATCAATCACTTCTCTGATGATAACAGTAAATAAATAATGCACACTTTAAACCTTCAAAGCACTGCATAAATACTGGTTTGTTTTCACAATATCCCTTTAAGCGTTGAGGTAAGTAGTTTAACCATTTCACTAGGCACCAGCTCAGATTCAAGAATGGCTTAAGACCCATATGAATAACCTTTTGTATATTTACCCACAAAAGATATACATTCTGGTACATAACCTATATATACAAGACTAGGAAAAGCATATGTTCCCCCCCCCCCCCCAAATCAAACTGAAGGCAACTATTTCCCATTTTAGAAGAAAGCCAGGAAGTGTTTCCATAGCAGAACCACCACATGCATTGCTGGGCTGTGCTGCCCTTCCCTTTGGATACGGAAAGCTTCTGCTTCCTCACAAACACGGAGGAGATGGGAGACACCACTGTCTGCCTTCTCTTAGTGCCCTCTTTCCCGAAGGATGTGAGGCCGGAGCAGCAGCTATACATCTCTGTGGCACCTGCAGACAAATGCTGCCTGTGCCATGCCACTCTCCCACACAGCGACAGCACATGCCTGCTGCAGGCAGGTACGTGCCCTGGGCACAAAATTAAATACAGGGGAAAAAAGCTTTTTAATGGTGATGGTGATCAAACACTGGCACAGGTTGCCTGGAGAGCCTGTGGAGTCTCCATCCTTCAAGATACTCAAAACCCAGCTGGACACAGCTCTGAGCAACCTGCTGCAGCTGCCCCTGCCCTGAGCAGGGGCCGGGCTGGATACTCTCCAGAGATGCTTTCCTGCCTCAACTATTCTGTCTTGCATAATGGAGGTGGGATCCCTCATTGGGACTGCTACATGCTCATGCAAAATAAATACCAATGTTTGAGAATACCAAAGCATTTCACTGCCTTTTACTTTTCTGTGGGTATAGCTAGAAATGTCATGCCCATAGCTAGAGATGTCAACGACCCATTCCTGCAACAAATGCTATAGGGAGCAAGACACATGAAACGAAAAACATACATGGAGAACCAAACCGATACATCTGATTCCAATATACCATGCAAGGAACAGACGGGTATTCTCTGTGTTTGGAAGCATTTCAGCTCTAAAATAAAACTACTGTTCATTCTCCAACAAAAGACTGGGATTAAGTATCAAACTTTTTTCTTTTCTTTTTGTTCAACAGCTACCAGCCAGACTTTGTAGCATCTTTCTCCCACAGTTTTCCTTCATAGATATAAAAGCTTCCTGCCCGTTACATCTTCGGTTATTTCACATCCTATTGATCATTCTGCCTGTCCAGTCAGCAGAACAGCAGCAAATAAGCAAGAAAACTAAGATAAGGCTAGATTCTTGCCCTGGAAAGCTACAGCCCTGTGCTGCCTCCCCTGTGTTCTTCTCTCCCTTTCCCCCTCCTTCCCATATCTTCTTTCATCCCTAGAGACATTTCCAATAGCAGATAAATCAGCACTTTGAATTCTTCTTCTGATGTTGTAACAAGCTGGCAACTGGCATGACATGTTGTAGAGAGACACATGTGAATACCTAAGTCAGAAATAATGAGATTTCTCTCATATTCAGCGTGAAATGAGAGGCAAACTACATCACCACTGAAAACAGAGGAATGCAAGAAGAGGTGTGGGGAAGGGAGGTAGAAAGAGCAGATGTCTAATCCATTTTGCTTACTACAGTGGATTTCAGAAGAAAAACTGTCTCACAGGCAGCACCCTGGGAAACACAGACTCAGAGGGATGGCACAGTCATAGAGCACATTGTCTCAAACCCAGGCAGCTCCACCCTGTATCCCAAGGACACGTCCCCCATGGCCAGGCACTGCTGCGCATTGTGGCCAAATGAACCAGCCCTTCAAATAAAACCGTAAGAGAGGAAAGGAGGAAACAAAAGAGAAAGCAGATAAAAGGTCCCAGTAAATCAATTAATCCAAAAGTCTGCTTCAGTTTATAGACAACACTGGTAATTGCTGTGTGTGTTGCCTGTGATGAATAGGGGCTGGTTACCGTTGCACGACTCATCCTTCTTTGCGCAGCTGGGAACCAGCAGAACGCTGATCTCCACTGAAAGTCTTTAATTATTGTTAAATTAATCAGGGCAGAGTGTCAGCTCTGGGTTCATGCTTAATTGTCCCATTTTCTTGCAGCCTCAGACTCCCACCTTCCTCCCTTATCCTCCCACCCCCTCCCCAGCCCCTGCACATGCATCATTTTTAAATTGGTCTAACACTGGGTCCTGTCTACACAGCAGTAAGCCACACAAAGATTTTTGAGATCCTGCCTTTCCACTACTTCAGGACCTTGTCTCTTTGAAAGCCACAATGTAACACAGAACTTTGGAAAGCAGAACTCCAGACATACTTAAAACCACAAGACAGAGGGTAGAATTTTACCACCAGTGCAGAAGTCAGAAATATGGCTGTTGCTGTTACTACTTAACACTGGGCATACAACCACTTCCCAGTTCTGATCTCATTCACTGGGATGGTAGAGGACAAGGGGCACCTCCATCTTAAACCTTTTCGTTCACATTAGGGATCACTCCACTGAACAGTTTTTTATCTAAAACTAGCATAAGCAAGATGAGAATCTGGTCCAAAATGTTTCTCTTTTTGGTGTTCACAGAAGAGGTCAAGAACCTGTCAGTAGTTAAAGATGACTTCCACACCTCTGGAAGACTCCTTCCCAAAGTCTTAAGCCCCTAGTTTCTCTCTTCTCCGTCTCCCCAAAATTCCAAAGGATTAGTGGGATTGGACTAGGATATTCCATGCAACCTTCACAATGTTAAGCCACAAGTATGTAAAAGATTACAGCAAAGAGAAAGAGACCACGCTCCATGAATAGAGAAGATAGGACAAGAAGTAATGGGAGCAATTAAAGAATAATTAAGTTGTAGCAGAAGACATCGAGGTTAGGTGTAAGGGGAAAAAAAGCAGTAAGAGCAGGAAAGGACTAGAATAAATTTCGTAGGGAGACTAGGGGATCTGTCACCAGGGGTTTTTAGGAAGCAGATAGACAAACAGCTGTCAGGAATGATGCAGACATGGCCTGAAGACATTGAGGTGGTCTGAACAACATCTCCCAGCCCTACAGTGGAGAATCACACTGGGCTAAGGGGAGGCTAATTACAGGTGAGCAAGGCAGCAGTAGGGATCCTGAGGACCTGCTCAAAATAAAACTGCAGTACTCAAGGTTTGGCCCTGTAGGAGTCTGAAAATCACTCCCATCCATACTTCAGCGTGCATTCAGCCTTTACATACAACCTAAACATAATTGAATCTTCCTTGATTCTTATAATGCGAACACATCATTTACAGCAAAGTCTGGAAAAAAGGTGCATTAAATTGAACAGTTTATTTATTAATCAAAAAGCATAACCCTCCCAGCAGCCTGAATTCACTGCTTTCCACCACTATGCAGAAAAAGTTAGTTACTTCTATAATGCAACCTGCATAACATAATCATGCTTCTCCCCATTCTCACCCAACTGAAATGATCCACATGGCAAGGCACCAAAGGAAAGGCCTGAAAACCAAAGCTGTGCACAGCATACGTGATATTTCACTATTCTTTTTTAGCACAGTTTAAAGAAGACTTTGTAGAGATTGCTCAAAAAGTTCCTTCACTATTTCTAGGTCATTGACAGGTAAGCAAGTTCACTGTTTTCAAGAATATATTATCAAGAGATGCCCAGTCTAAGTGATCTAATGCATCTAACACTGTGGAGCTGCTCATAAAGAACTTCGCCATGAATCTGAGAGCAGGAGAAAGACTTGAACTCTGAAATCTCGGGTAGGATCCCTAGTCATTCATGCCTCCACATTATGATATGACTTCTTTACTTTTGGCTTCTCACCGATAAATGAAAAGCCTTCAACCTACTAAGTTAGGCTGTATAAGAATATATCTTAGCATAATTACATTTGATAAAGAACCGCTTTAGATAAAATGTGCTTGTATCACTACATTGATTCTTTCTTACTTCCTAAAAATGGAGACAAATTAGCAAGTCTTTATTATCCTAGAAAAAGGGATCTAGCATTTTATTGGCACTCCCATATTTGCTTGGCTCAGTTTTACATTCATCAGGGGTGACATCATTTACATATTTTTATTTGCATTAGAATGGCAATTTAGGATCATTGTGCAATCCCAGCAATATGTATCGCACTGCATAGCTCTGATCTCCCTGCTGTGCTGTGAGTAAGGAATCTAACACCAACATAAGTGATGCAATAGTTTATCTTTACATAGTTGACTGCTTTCAGCTCCTGATACCTTATTTTGGGAGGGCTGGGGGAAGGGAGATGGTGGGAAAGAGAAGGACAAGAAGGAAGAGGAGGGACCACAATGAGATTCACTCCCTCAAAAGAAAATGTCTTTGCTTTTATCCAGACACGTGAAGCAGCAGAGTTTATTAGTTAAAATTGGTCTTTAAAAGATATGTTTCAGTCAGCCAGATCCTTTTTCCTCTGAAGGGCAGATATGGAATGTTCTGCTTCAGAGATGAACATGTTGGGGTCCCACTGTGGCAGACAGAGGGACTGTAGCAGGTGCTCCCACAGCACTGTCTCATCTTTTTCTTTTCAAACCCAGAGTCATGAATTCCTTTGTTTTCTCTTCAGTCCCCTGAAACTGCTCTAGACTAAGCAGCCCAGACAACTCCTGGGCTGAAGCCTCATTATCTTGGCTTATTTTTGTTCCAAAGATACTTCTAAAGAAGATGGGCCCCCACTGAAAAAGCATTACCTGTATAATAACAGAAGCTCTCTCACACATGTGCATTGCAAATACCACCTAACGTTCCACAGGTCACTGTACATCTTACCAAGAATGGCATTCATTGGAGGGTATCTAATCTTCCTTTCTTACTTTTCTTCTGAATACTGAAAGATCCCTCTATTTCACAGACAGCTGTAGCTGAGATGTTACTGATTACTTTTTAACTGTGTGAAACTTGCATAACAAAATCACTGGGTTTCATACTATCAGGAAAAAAATGAAAGGACAGAGTGGGTAAAATCAATTCTAGGTGCAGTGCAAACCAAATCAGGACAAGACTCGTGAGTTTGCTGGTACTTATTATTCTGCTTTTCTTGTCCATTGTATGCATCATAGCCTTATTTCTGAAAAATGTTCTGAAAGTCTTTTTCTGAGTTTGTTTACCCCTGGGGCTAGTATTTTGTACTGGGATTTTAGCTCTGCCAATAGAAGAGTCAGCTAGACAGTGTGTTAACCAATCCTCGGGCTCCTGTGCTTTATTCCCAGATGCCTCTTTATACTGTAGCAATTCCTATGTTATTGTTAAATAATTGGAGGTGGGAAAGATGTGAGAAGGAAGAACAAGTTATATGTATTGGCTTCCACAGACAGAGGGTAAAAGATAGTTAAACTTCTCCCAAACGGATAATTTCTTAATTATCTGTATAGATTTTCTGTCTGTCTTGCTATTGCTACCACTGCATCTCATTAGGAGTTGTTTAGCTTCAGACAGTCTCACAATTGTTGTTTCTAGATGCTTTTGAAAATTACTATAATTTGTTTGTTACTTGTGTTAAAAAAGGCTTGAATTATGAGCTTTTCCAACAAATGTTTACCAAGTATTACAGAATCCATAATGAAATTTCACTCTGTAACACTTGGTGGTTTTATTTTTTTTTTATTATGAGGTTGTCTTTTAATAATCAGAAGCATAACAACCCTACCAAATAGTTAAGCCCAAAGTAGAGCTCTTAAGAGTTAAGTTACAGTTAGCCTAGAGTACTGGAAGTAGGACTTCATTAATTTGAGCAGTATGTTATTACAGCTTATACATAACAAATCATAGCCTTTAGTAGCTGAAAGTTATTACTTGAAGGCTAAGCAGGATCTTGGCTGAACAAGATGACAGTCTTGCTTGACCTTCCAGGACCATGTGTCACATATCCATGCCACAAACAGGTTACGCTGGGTATACCCAGAAGGGAAATCAAATCCAAAAAAACATTTTTTCTGCTCCCACAAGACAAAATGTGCTTCAGCCCTCTTGGGTTTGGAGAGTGGAAAACAAGAGACATGAAAATGCCCTCTCCTGGCACCAGTTTTCTAAAGTGGAGCCTGAAAAGGTGACTGGAGGGTCTCCACAGCAGTAAAGAGTTGGAGCTGGCAGCACTTGTTAGCAGTGCACAAGGTAACAACAGATAACACTGTAGATGGCCGCAACCTCCTCCTTGAGCCCAAGATGGATATGAACAGCCCTACTGTGAGGTGCCTGAAGGGCTATGACCCCAGATCTTTCAGTGGAGAGAGCAGAGTTATTTGTTGCATTATAATATCACTTTTCCTTCTGAGAGTACTGTGCACATTTATTTTATTAAAAAAAAGTCCTTAACACACTCTATAGAAGGATCTAGGAAAGGCATCATTCTTCTCTGTTTTCAGACTGTTTTGCTTGTGGACTTGACAGCAAGAAAATGTGACTGGTCTTTTTCACTGCATGACGGAAGGTGCATGCTCTCTGCAGGCTCTACAATAGGATGCTTTCCAGAAACAGCAGCAGAAAACCTGAGAGCAAAAGGCCCTCAGGAAGATGAGTAATGCAGAGAGCAAAGGGAGGGATTTCTGTGGCACAGGGCCCAAACTGCAACTCTTTATGAAGATCAATTGGGTTTGGATGTTACTGAGCCTGAACAGAGAATGCCTCCGTGCATGAAAAAAGCGCCCGCCCATCACTCATCGCTGTCCCTTGGGAGCTAACTCAGTCATCGGGCTGCCCAGTGTCTGCTGTAGAACTTGGTGTCAAACCACATCAGCCTGAAAATTGTATTTCTCTAGGCTAGAACTGACATTCATAGTTCAGAAGAAAGACTGCAGACCTGATTCATCCTCATTTTATGCCACAGCAGTTCCACAGAAGTCAGAGCCGCATCAGCGCGTACCCAAAACGGGTCCGGCTCAGCAGTCAGGAAGTGCCGGGCTCTCTCCTAGACAGCTTCTTGGGAAGAGAAGCTCCTGCAGGGCTTTTGTTGCCACGACGTGAGCAGCATTGGTGCTTCTAAGAGTCTGCGCACAGGATTTTTGAAAGGGAAAGATTCAGTTCTGTGGGAAGTATAAGCCCAATATGAACACTTCAAGTGGATAACCCAGGCAGAAAAAAGTATGACTGGCAGGGCACTGATTTACTTTAGATCATAACATTGCTCCATAGCTACTGCATTTTGGTTGTGTTGTACCCTCTTCAAATGGCATGTTCTGGAAATCATTTCCAGCACTGCTTTTCATGTTAATATTTTAAATTACTAAGCTAAGTACTTTGAAACCAGCCCTGCTGTGAGCGTCTGTGAGGCTTGACCAGGTGATCTCCAGTGGTCCTTTCCAACCTATAGTTTTCTCTGAATTTAAGATTCTGAGATTATTTACTTCTGGTGCTGCTTATTTTGCCAAGGGTCTCTTTCAAAGCAGACTCTAAATCAAGCTCACCCCACCGTAACCCTCTTACTACAAAGCACTGACCTAATTACTAACAGACTACTAACTAGAGAGCATTACTGCAAGATGATTTCTAGCCCCACTCATCTACACCAAATGTGCTTCCAAATCTGCTTTTACCACTTATGTTTCTTTGTGTATGGGAGTTCCTTGTACCTCCTCCTTACTTAGACATTCCTTACCTGAGAAGCAACTGGGATTTTCCACACTGCCCTCATCCATTTCCCCAGCGCTTCCACATGGCTTTAACACCTCACCATTGCTGTTATCTCATGGTAAATGAGGAGGGCCTGATGACAGCCAGAACACTGAAACAAACCTCAGTTTGTTTTGTTTTTTAATTAAAAATAAATACACTTACACACACTGGTATGGACAGATATGTGGTGATGTCTCCCTCTGCTCCATCCAGTGCATATGTCTATACATACCATGTACATGTAGAGCCTGTGTAAGCAGCATTCTTTCCCAGGAAAAGCCGGTCTAAGCCCCAAACCAACACACCCTGTTCCTCTCTAGATACACCACCCAAACACAGACAATTTACAAATATGAACATGCTACATCATTCATGTTTCTCTTGGCGCTTCCAAAGGTTTTTTACACAGCGTGCCAAAAGTGTTTCTGTCAGTCAGTATCCAGCTCCTCACCACCACAGCAAACGCCAAAGTGATCGAGCAGGCACAGATTTATTGGGTGAGGATGGCAGGAGCAAGAGGCTAGGACAGGCTTTACCCCCTCCACTAGTAACCACCTGCCTGGCCCGCACTTCTCCAGTTACTCAGCTGTCTGCTCACCTCTACCACCCATATTAATTTCGGCACTGCAAACACCCTGGTGCTTTCCAAACAAGCTGCCTCTGCCTGGCGGCACTGCTGGAGCAAACCAGTTCGTTTGAGCTAGTAAGCCTGTCAGTCACTATTAAAAGACATTCCAGTTTTGCAGTATATAAATTAACCTTGACACCTACTGTAGCAGTACCTTTATTTTTCCTGCACATCCAGCTGCACTTGATGGGAGTTAATAACTGCAGGCAGCAAGAGGACAGTGCTTTCAGGAAAAATCATGAGGAAGAGCTTTCAGGGGATATAAAGGTGTTCCTTGCAGTGCAGATTTTGAAATTAGCTGAAAGTCAAATACCCCAAAACACCTACTTGTGTATCCCTTTGATCTTTGGTGCTCAGCCCTGTGGCTTGTTGGATGTGGCATCTTTCCTTCTCCTGCTTGCTTTGTGCAGAAGTTGTATTTCAAGGCATCAGAGTGCTGAGGGATATTAGTAGAAGGTAGCATTTGTGTGGCCCTTATCCTAATTAGCTGTGTTTCCACATGTCCTTTAATTCACCCAACTAATCCTAGTTATAGCGCGACCTTTATCTTTCACCTCCTTTATCACACTCAGCAAATGAACTAGTTCCCATAACCTAGGCCAACCATTACAAATAATCAGCCAGGATTGAACTCTAAAGCTTTTGTCTGCAAAACCAAAATACATTTGCTTTGCCAAATTGAAAGCCGAGCTACAAGCTAGGAATCAGCTTGTAATGTATTTGTAGCAAATATTTTATGCAAATTCTGGCATTTTTTTCAATTAAATATTCCATCAAATATTCATCTGTTATTCCAGACTCTGACTAACCTGACTATCAAATAATATTCTGCAAATATTTGCCACAAATCATTGCATTATGTTTGAATGCATTCTAATATAAAAGCAAGCTGGAAGAAAGCAGCCATGTCACAGCTGGGGACATCACTTGTGTTTGGACTGTGCAACCAAATCTAGCCCATGGGAAAAAGATACAGCATCAGGTCAGGAGACTCTCCCCTGTTTTGCTTTGGTGCACACACAGCCTAGGTGGTATCAACAAACAAACAGGGCAGTATTAAGCACGAGAAAGGAAGATTTCTGTGCTTAAGCCCTGAGCATAACTCCTGGGCAGAAAGCAAGCCAAGAAGGCAAAAAACTCAGCAATCTGCAACTTGGGCGTTATCTGGCTCACCTGGAAGAGTGGAGCCCAGACCTCTCCTCTGGGTAAGGTGCATTGTCTGCTGAGGAGACAGTCAAAAGCCATCGCAACAGCAATGTGAGATGCCAAGATACGCAACCAGACCACAGGTATCCCCTCGCTGCGTATTGGGTATAGAGTCACCAGGACCTGCCACACACCCGAGCAGAGGCTTCCTGGGCTGGCCACCAGCAGGCTTTGGAGGGCAGACGCAGATGCAGGCTGCCTTTCCCCACAAGAACTAATCCAGCCTGGAGAGTGCTCCCTTAGGCGAGAGCAGACCTGGGGCCAGGCTTACCTCCACGGATGCTTGTATCTGCCCCATCGGCTGCATATATGCTAGATTTTTCCCCGTAACACCAGAAGTTTGTTTTATTGGTCTAAGCAAACTAAAAGAACAAAACCAAAAAACAAACCAACCAGAAACTCAAGAGCACCCTTCTTCTCCATATTTGCACAACAAACTCAGTGATTCACAAGCACTAAATAAGATGATGTCGATAGGACCAAAGCACACAGAGACCAGTGACCCACGTCAGCAGCTACTAGCCTGCCTGGCATGGCCTCCGAAACAGGCATCCTCCCACTTCTGCGCAGCCTGGCTGCAAACAAGGTCCATTGTGTCTTTCCAGTGACCCATTCTGTTTGCTGAAAGCTGAAACAGGGGCAGTAGCTTTCCTGTTAGCATCCCAGCCCACTTTTTGGCTGCGTGCTTCATTCTCCCCTCCTCCGCCCAGCTGACCAGCTTGCTTAAACAGCCAACAACATTCGTTTGGATTTATCGTGCAGTTATGGCCCAAGTCCAGACCCAAGCTGGCAGGATCAGTGGAGGACCAGCACCATCCTATTCAGCCACACACAACCTACTTGTCACCCTTTTGGGAACCAGTGACTCAGACATAACTTTATTGCGGCCTGGCAGCTGGTGGGACCGGGTGAGACATACAAAGAGAATAATGCCGGCACCCACCAAGCCCTGCAGCGCGGAGCAGAAAGCCTGCCTGCAACCCCCATTCAAGCCCTGGCATAATTAAAACAACATTACTATTCTTGGTGGCAGATTTTCACCTTCTGTAAACCCAGACTTTCTGTGAGTGTTTTGTTTTACCAATTTACTATGTCTGAAAGTCAATGGTTTATGAAACAGAAGAGTAAGTTCTCTTCCTTTCTTTCCTGCTACTGCTATTAGCAAAATCCCTGAAGCCTACCTTTGGGGCTGTGTGCATGGTGGATGCTTGACTGTAGCCTTGCCAGCTACCAGGGAGACAGCAAATCAAAGCAAGGGTTTACTCTTTTGCAATGCCCCAGACAAGATCTTTTTTCAGATGCTCTATCTAAAGGAGGCAAGTGAGAGAAATCTTACATTTATTATAGGCAATCTTTCCCTCTTAGGTCGTGGTTTCAGAGGAGAGCTGGGCAGCCCCATAGGCTCCCTGTGCTGCCACGTTCTCTCCTCCTTGCCCACTGCCCGCCCCCACCTGCTGCAATGCTCTTCCAGTCCTGCTGATACAGCTGGTTCTGCAGGCTTGCTGAGCCCAGACCAAGGAACTCATCTGGATGGATGAAGGGGAAAAAAGAAAATAGTAAGTCACCCTAAGCAGAAAGTAATTGCAGCCTGTTTGCCTCCAGGCAGCAGTGTTTTGTTCGGGGTACCTGCTTCCCAAAGAACCACCCCTCACGGAAACACTACAACATCCCTGTAATACCCTGCAGAGAGCATGTCCTTCTGCTAGCTTTGCATATGCTCTAGCTAGAAATCCAACTCCTCTATATCTTCTCAGTTACCAAAGATCTAACCAGTATCAAACTACAATATCTATGTTTGTGCATAAGTACAGATTTTAGCCCTGCCTCAACACTGCAGTACAAATAGAAGAGGGTAAGGGAAGTGGAAACATTTTCAGGGCAGTTGCAGTGGAGATACTACACACATCTCCCTCCATTTCCCTTCCCAGGATGCAAGACAATGCTGTTACTACATCCCCAGACCTATTGACATGAGTGGGCAGCCAACACATGCCCCATCCACCTGAGGCAATGCCCACTCCCTGCCTAGGCAACTCTGGCAGCTGATCCCCCTTCTCCTCACAGAGCTGCTCGCTGTCCTAACCCATCCCCCAGCTTCAATTTTTGTCTGCTCTTCTGGAGGGAATAGCTCCTGCGGTTGTCTCAGCAGCTGCTCTTCGCTTTCCGAAGCAGCAGCAAGAGCTAAATTGACCTAATTCCCGCTTGTTTCCCTACCACCCACGGAATCTGAAATAGCAGCAGTGAAAACTGCCAAGGCGCTCACCAGCAGCTGCTCTGCTGCAGCGCGGGACCGGCTCACGTTCGCTCCATTTTCTGCAGGTCCCACAAGGGTTAGAAACTTTTTAGACTGCAAGTTTCACAACCTGCAAAAGCAGCGGACGATTAGCGCAGACAGCTCCTTAGGCAGCCTCAAGGACAAGTGGATTTTTTTGTACCCTACAGCACATCCTCGGCAGCCTTCTTTATACTGCAAACATCAGACATATCTATTTGTAAAAATCCATGGATAAGTTTCCCAGCTGCTGTCTCCCCTCCTTGTCAGATGTAGTTTGGATTTGCAGTCAGGTTTCGACTATTAGGCTGATTTTATTTTTTTCTTTTAATGAAAGCTGGGTCAGTCTTGATCATAACTTCAGCAAGAACAGGACTCAAACTGGTATATGTATTCTGTAGTGAAATTAGCTGTCACCTGCTAGGCAATCTGAGGGACCTGTTACTGCTTTGTCAGGAACAACCTCCCTTTGCTGAAGTCCACAATGTCAGAAATAAAAAAAATCATATAAAAAAATCATCCCTTCCCTCTCATGGGAGCACACTGCTGCAGCCCAAGCTGCACAACTGCCCCCAAAATTTAACAGTCTACAAAGCGAGCAGGAGTGGGAACATTTATGTTAATTAGTGTGTGGAGAGGGAGCCAAAGATATGTTAAGATCTGATATGGCATATGGGATCCGATAGCATGTCATTAGAGGTAGAAAGCAACCCTTCCCAGTGTAGCTTTTCAGCTGCTTATTAAGGCTTTCTGTTCAAACTTTCAAGGGCATGGGCTGAAATTTTCCATGCCATAATTGCAACTATTCTGGTAATTAAAGCTTGCTATAATGCAGAGACACAAGGGCATTTCCTAACTTCTGAGTGTGTGCCTCTGCAACCTTACTCTGTTTTTTTTTCTAGTAGCAGCTGAATGAGGAGGAAGGCTTAAGTCTCTAAGCCTGAACATGAGAGAGGTTGGCATTCAAGCTCTCCCAAACTTGACAGGCGCCAGCCTACATCAGACAGGGTTATAAACTTTACCAGAATGTATTTTCTGTGCTTGCATCTCCACTGGGTTTTTATTGCTCTTGAAACTCAGGGCAGTCTCAAATTTAAGTAGAACTCCTATATCAGTCAGACAAGAGATCACAAAAAATAATGGTGGCCAAACACGCTCCAAATAATCCTCCTTCCCATACCTTTGGCAAGGGGAGCTGTTACCAGTAGAAAAAGGCTCATAACTTATCATAATATGAAACATCCTTTCAGAGTCAAACTGCATCAAATGACACACCGTGCACCATTAACTAGGCCTGCAGATATTTGCAGGATAGTGAGAGGGCTTCATTCTAACTAAATCTTGAGTCATTCAGATTTCAGTATTTAATTGAAGCTTCTGTAGGTATCGTGCCCACTTCCCTACCCCAGCCCTCATCAGCACAGTGACCAACGAATGTCGTTCACTTAAAGCTTGCCAAAGCTTCGAGTAAGAAATTCTGGCACTGCTTAGACTCTTAGGAAGCCTCAGAGCCAAACAGCCTGTGTAATAACTATGAAAATTGTATTATTGGCTTCTAAACAGAAGCAGCATGACACTCCGCAAAGGAAATATGCAGGCTGTCACAAGCACTGAGAGAAGGTGTCAGCTACAAATTAATGGCTATTTAAACATATTATTTGTTCCAAAGTGTTAAAAATGAGATTTTTAGCTCTGACGGCAGAAAAGGTGGTGGTGTGTCAAGTCCCACATCAGCATGCCATCTCTCCCAGCTGCTGCTGCCAGCATTTCAAAGTTGTTGATTGGTACCATTTAGAGACTCCCATGGGGAAAGGAAGCCTCAGGAGAAACAAAAAGAGGTTTTATTCCTTCCCCTTGGTTTACTTGAGGCAGAGACGTTCTACTTTTGGCTCTGCTGACAAACACACATGATTAAAGAAATGAAGGCAGAGGAACAGAGATTGACTTAAGTTAGCACAGATGGATGACTTGGACACAAATCTAGTTGATGGACTCCGATTCATTGAGAAACTGAATTTACAACTAGTTAACTATGAGTTGGCTCAACTAAGCAGTATACTGTGGCTTCTACATCCTAAACTCAGGGTACTGCAGATTTCCAAAGAGTGCTGTGAAAGCAGAAAGGCCCTCACAATCTGAAATTTTTACTGCTCTTCCCATTTTGCCCATATAAAATTTACCACCTCAAAGAAGCAGAGCCTCTGATATGAAACAGCCGGGGAAAATGAATTGGGAAAGCTAAAAGCCAAGCCAGTGGAAGGCAGAAATCTCTGTTTTCTGAAAGAGGCACTGTCTTAGCTACCATGCCAGCTCTTTTTTGTGGGGTGGGTATGTGTGAGGGGAAGTGCGCTAACCATTGCTACTGGAGGTGGAATTAATCCTATGCCTGCTGCCACAGATGATATTTGGGGACTAGAGGCTGGTACTACTAAGTGGAAATACTACTGAATTTTTTTCACAGCACTTGCAAAGAAAGAGAGCAAGTGTGGCACACACTGGTACCGCGCTGTCCGCAGGTGAAGAAGGGACGATTGATTTTAATCTGTTTGAAGAGCTATCTATTGAATATACTGCAAACATACTGATGGAAACTTGTAGGTCCAGGGCAAATAACTTGCCACACCCAGCCACAACAATGGGTTGGCAGAGTCAGTGCTTGGCATGGCATGAAATACCCATATTTCATGTCAGCAGTTCTTGAAAAATCTTTCTGCACATCCCTGAGCCTTGGAAGGTGGGGGCGGGAGCGCTCAAGGAGGTGGGACGTGCAGAGCTTCAGAGGAGTTAGGCTGGTTTCAGAGCATCCTACCACCTGGGTCTCATCGCAGCCACAGCTCGGGTGCCTGCAAGACCAGGCTACCAAGGACGCAGACCTGTGACTTCCCTGGTCCTGGCTCCCACGTGCCTGCTGGCTAGGTGGGGAGCTGGCAGAGAACAAGGCAGGTTTCAGATCCTGCACTGCAGAGAAAGTTTTCTCGGGAAGCTGCCTGGTGTCTGTCAAAATCACGTTGTAACCAACTCAGTTTCACAGACTCATCTGATTTCAAGTTGGCGTTGTGTCATGGAAAAAATGCTGTATCAGAATATGCCCAACCAACATGTCTGAATATAAAATGATGAAGTACTTTCCCTGAGTCCACTGTGTCCTGGGGCAGGCTATCTGCAAAGTCTGGGCTACTCCACATATTCCTCAGTGATCTTTTGAGTCTGAAATCCAATGCCAACTTCAAAATACCAGCCTTTTTAAACCTTTTCTGTCTAGAGATCTAGCACCAACCTTTTGTACTTACGGCACAGCTCCTTTACCTGGTCAAAAGCGCTAAAACATCACAATATTGGTGCATCCCTGATTATGTTGACACTATCAGCATTTAAAAACTAAAAAAAAAAAAAAAAAAAAAAAAAAAAAGCGCACCATGTGAACTCAACCTGCTATCCAATGCCAAACAGCAGCAACCCTAGCCTCGTTACTTACTTGTTTCTCTTTTCAGTGAATTACATCTTTCCACAAAGTTGCACAAACCTCTCACATCAATCTCAGACTCTCCCTAAATGTCAGTCTACACAGAACTTGGGTGCTGGGAATAACTGAGCTGATGAAAGGATGCAATGGTCTGAAGCATAAAAGAAGGCAGCCCGGGGTTGAAAGGGGAGACAAACGCAGGCAGCCTGTACTGGCAAGCACTCCAGCAAGAAATCACACCATGGAAGTTAGAAGGGGAGTTTAAATTAGAGGAGGTACTGTTATTCTTAAGGTTTGTAATCAAAAGCTTGTGGTTCCAATTAGGAAAGCAAAAATGCCTGGCCAACATGCTATTACCAGCTTTTTGGCAGGCAAAGGCATTTACAACAACCAGACTGCCTCTCCTGCACTCAAGTATTTGTTTTTACATTCAAGCCTTCTCAGACTCTATAGCTCTTGGAACAGACTCCAGCCACACTTGTAGAGGGCAAAGTCCGTATCACATGGATCATCAAGCAGAACAAAGTGTTATTACTTTCTCAAAGCTGCTATTCAGTCACCCCCCTTACCTTATTTCTGTGAAAATGAGGGAGTGATTTCAATTATTATGTATGGAAAGAAAAAGACTGAAAATAGGAGATGAGTTGTTGGGGTTTTTTTTAACCTTCAAGGCTAAAGTTCATAGTAAAGCTCCCCAGAATAACACAAAGCACCTTCCTTTTGACTGTGCTCTTTCACCTGCCAACCCCTGGAACATGTCTGGAGCACCACAGTGCTGCGCAGGTTGTTGAGTGTCAGAGGTGTTTGGTTATATTGGAGCAGAAATGAGGGAAGGGTGGGATATTCAGAAAGACTAGCATTTGGCTGGGGAGAAGTGGGGGTCTTAAAGTCAGGCTCCTGCTCTGCATCAGACACAGGAAGACCTCTTCTCTCTCTGGCTCTCTTTCCATCTCCCTGTGTCTTGATCTTCAGTGACGTGAATGCCTTGAGTGATCAGCGGGTAAGCTCCCTTTCGAGTTTTACTCTTCCACACAGCCTCAGCCCAATACAAAACTGCTTGTGTTCAGCAGAAAATGTCCTCCACTTTTTCTTCCATGCTTATTTAAAGCTCCACTTCATTATATTTACTGGTATTCTGACTTTAATAATCATATGCTTCTTGGAGGCTCTGGGCATCTTAACGCATAATTAATCATACAACTAAACCCCATGAGCCTTCAAATCATCATTAGAAAGAAAATCTTCCAGCCAACCCCCCCGGAAAAAAAAAAAAAAAAAAAAGAGATCCTTTCTCTCCCTTAATTGTCCTGGGAAGCACCACCACAGCTCTCTCGAACGGATGTCTTCTGCACCGTACCCACAGATCTGCGCTCAGATCAAACCAGGGAAATAAATTCCAGAGATGCACAGCCCCCACGGAGGCACGTCCTGCCAGCACCCATGTCTCTCTGCAGTACAGTCTGTCAGGTTGAAGTGACCATGAGGAGAAGGAAGAGAGAGAGGAAGAAAGGGGAGCATCCTTTCTCCTCAAGTCAAGTAAGAATAAATATGGAAAGGGATACGTCAGGGATAAAACACTACACATGGACATGGGCAACTTCACAAAGCTGCTGTTAACCAATGTGCACTTCCCTTCTCCTAAAGGTGGAAGTGTTAAGAGTAAGGCATAACTCTTTTTTCACCCAACACCTCCTTAAATCTGGAAAATTAAACTCAATCTAATTTCCTTTACGTTAGATGTTCAGCCTTGATTACAGCTGGAGAGTCAGCATGTATCCCTAACAACAGCAGAAGGTTGTTTCTGGTCTACACAATAATATTAATCACACTCTAAACTAAATGAGCACCACAGCCACAGGCTGAGGGTTTTCTCCTACCTCACCAGAGCAGGATATGTACTGTGGTAGCTTAGGACTCGGGGAGAGCTTGGAGAACTTGAACCTCTCTGCTGGCCCCAATAAGCAAAGAGAAAGTACAACCATCTGGAAGCAGCAGTGTAATGTCTCCAACAGCTGTGGAGCACGCGGGCAGGCCACCCTTGCTGCACCTCCCGTTCACCCCCCTGGGCCCAGCCACAGCCACTGATGGGTCCCCATAACACAGATGCGGTGCAAAGATCTGCAAGCTCTGGCTTGCCCAGTTAGTGACTTTGTGGCATCCCCCCAGCTCGCTTCATCCACCTGTGGTCCTTGCCATTGGCATGACCCCATCACAGGGCTAACCCTTTGTCCTGGTTTTGGCTGGGATAGAGTTAATTTTCTTCTTAGTAGCTGATACAGTGTGTTTTGGATTTAGTGTGAGAATAATGTTGATAACACACTGATGTTTCAGTTGTTGCTAAGGAGCGCTTATCCTAAATTAAGGATTTTTCAGTTTCCCATGCTCTGCCAGTGAGCAAGTACACAAGAAGCTGGGAGGGAGCATGGCCAGGACAGCTGACCCGAACTAGCCAAAGGGAAATTCCATATCATAGAGCATCATGCTCAGTCTATAAACTGGGAAGAGCTGGCTGGGAGGGGTGGATCGCTGCTTGGGCATCCATCAGCAGGTGGTGAGCAATCACACTGTGTATCACTTGTCTTTTCCTGGGTTTTATTTCTTCTTTTTTTTTTTTATTATATTCCTTTTCATTATTATTAGTATTATAAGATTTTTAGTATTATTTTTATATTTTATTTTACTTTAGTTATTAAATCATTCTTATGTCAACCCACAAGTCACTTTTTTTTTCCTGATTCTTCTCCCCATCCCACTGGGAGCAGGGGAGCGAGAGCGCAGCTGCGTGGTGCCTAGTTGCTGGCTGGGGTTGAACCACAACACCCCTGTGCGCTCCTAGCAAGTAAGAGTAGATAGCGTAAAAGACAGCTTATTTCCTTTGTATTATTTAAACTCCCCTTCAGTTTTCACTTCTGCTACACAATGAAGTAAGGTCTAATATGTAAAGGATTACCAGCAGGGCAGAAGGAGCAAACAGCTCACTTATTTGTTTTAGAAGGAGTATGCAAAAAAAACGTGCAGCCTACTGTATTGTGCCCATGAACTTTATCCTTCTGACTAACACACAGTGTCCAAGAAAAATTTCCTGCTTCCAGAGTCTGTGACCTGGGATTGGAGCCCAAAGTCTCCCAAGAAGCTCCAGCAGCCGGTAACCAGCTGCGTGTCCTGAGGGAATGGCTAACCCAGCAGTGGTTTCCCTTACACTAAATCCTTATTGCTTTAACAAGGTTGCCTGGAAGTGGCTTGAACAGAAGAAAAGGGAATGATGCTCTGATCCAGTGACTCATAGAAAGAGGGAGGGAGGTCTTAAGATGCTCTTTGGAAAGGATTTCAAAGCTGAGCATATTGTTCCAGGAAATGTTTACAGACTGGTAAAGAGGAAGTTTTGACTTTCATTGGCTTGTTCTGTTGCAATACAGTGTGTTTACCAAAAATCCATAATGAGAGGGAAAAGAAAAGCTCGCTTCTGAAGAAGAGCTGGGCAGGAGGCAAAAGGAGTGCAGCTCTGCCAGTGGGAACTCTGCTTTTAAGAACAGCCAACAGGAGAAAATGAACTCTGTCCTGGCTCCGCAAGGCATGCTCATACCTCAGCCCCACAAAGATCTCAAAAAGGAACAAAACCCAGAGTAAATCAGAAGAGCACAGAGCATGACTATACTCTCACTGCAGTTTTTAGGGCCATACCTGCCACATACTACTCACTTTACAGACACCAAAGAAGACAGCCCTCCTGCCTGGAGATGTTAGTGGTGTCCAGGAGATGGAGCAGTTAGAGGGAGACTATATCTGGTTTGTGGTGGGTTTTTTTTGTTTTTACAGATCAAACGCATTCACAACAACCAACAGACAAAGCAGGACTTTATGCATGCTCCTGTGGAAGGGCTCAAGAAAATCATGTCACGTTGTAGGTCAGTGGCTCCTAATTTTTTTACAGCTGAGACTCCTCTGAGAAAATGGGCAGTGACCTGTGCCTTTCTGTTTAGTCCTTCAATATGTGCATTTTGTCCTGAGCCAGTGTCATTTCATTCCCCTAATCTATGCAGGATGTCTCCTCCCAAGAGGCTGCAAGATCCTCCTTTTGCTGCCACTGGGTTTTTGGGAGCAGCATCGCCCCAGAGGCAGAGCTCATGCACTTCTCTGACCTCGCAGAGGTGCCACGTCCCAGAGCTGTGCGACAGCCTCACCTGAGCTGCTCCTCACCCTGACCGAGCTCTTGCCTCTCCAAAGAAGTGTTGTCCTCCCACCAGAAAGAGCTGCAAGAACTGAGGCCTCTGGAGGACCCATGTGAAAACAGCCTAGCAGAAAGTAAGGGCTGAGAGAACAGAGCAGGGTCCCTCAAACTGCACTGTCCCCCCTTCTCTGAAGCCTCACAGCATCTCCTCTTTTTCTCCCCACGCTATAACCCTGGCTCCAGAAAGGATGGGAGAGGGAGGAGACCAATGAAAACAAAGGCTTGTCATAGGCCATGACAGCAGAGATCAACCCAATACCCATCAAAGGTGAAATGATGTTCATTTAGAATGACAAAAAGGCAAGAAGTCTGATCCAGAAGGAGTGAAAGAAAGTTTGGGGAGAAGACGAGCGTTTCACTCCTGGAGATGTGTGCTGGAAGACAACAGGAGATGCAAAAGTAATCTTTTTAATCCCTAGCTCTTTTTGCAGACCATATATATTCATTTTCTTGCGCTGCAGGAAGCCTAATGAGGGAGAAAAAAAGGGTACTTTGTTCTGCAAAGCATTTTTTTAAGAAACAGAAGTCCGTTAGATGTCAACACTACTCTAACCTGTGGACCCCTAAGTGGACTAGCTTTTGCTTTGGAAATGAAGGGTCCCTGCAGTTCCATGACTTAGACGTTTTGAAGTCCTAACCCACTTGACAAGATATTAGTCAAAAAGCAGTGCCAGAATGTGTGAATTAATAGGACCCATATGCAACTGTTTAATAGTAACCACTCGCTTAATCCTGTGTAGCTAAATGGTATAACAAAAGAATTAGCCAGTGACATCCACTTAGGAAATATGATCTAATTGATACTATGATTTCTTTTTAACAGCTGAACTGGTTTTGACACATAGAAAAATGTGGTTTCAATCAGACCAAACTGCACCACAAAAAAACCCTGTAAAGAAGCCCAGACCTGTGGGCTTTAAACAATGCACTGAAGTGAGGAACATTCACAATGGGATTGAGACTGGGAGCACAGGGGGAGGAAATAAGTGGTCCCTCAGTCGTTATTACCAGCCATGAGATCACACAGACCTTTCATCTTACATTATCAATCTCCCTTAGTGCCGGACTTACAATAAAATATGTAGTGCCGGGCAGAGCTGTAACAGGAGGAACAGCGAAATTCCCCTTGCTTTTTCTCCTCCTGATTACCCTCACTTACATTAACTCCTCAGCAAACAGTAATAGCTAATGGAGCAAGACTGTTACAGTCCTGGTTCAGTGACACTGGCTAACTGGGAACACTAAAAGGATATTCAGAAACACAGACCAAAATGATAGCAACTGACACTTTAGCTGTAGCGAGCAGGGTGGGAAGAAATAAGTAAATAACCCCCCCAGGCCAAAATATCCCCCACACCAGGGCTACCGCAGCGTAATATTTTTATGAAGAAACCCCACTGACCACAGCTGATCTGATTTTCTCTATGTCCAAATGGGAGCTGAATGAAGCTTCTTCCTGGCGATGGTCTCAGTCCAAGCCCTCGACTCACCAAGCACTGTAATTGTCTTGGCTTAGGCAAGACACAGCCCCTAAACAGCATCCCACCTGCAGTTTTAAGATGGTGTTTCATTAAACTGAATTATCTTTGTGCAAAACGTACATATTAGCTCCTGGGCTAGCTCATATTCATACGTACACACAAGCACCAACAAAGCCAATCAGGTTTGATCCCACGCAGGGACCAACGACAAAGCTAACTGAGCCTTCACAGACTGACCGAGAGTAATGCATCTCCTGTACGTAGAAAAGCCAAAGATGAAAAACAGGGCCAGAAAGAGCATGCACGCTGAGCAGTACGGGGGGGGTGGTGCCCACCCCTGTATTTGTATGCCTGCATGCCTACCCTCTGACTGTGCTTGCAGACAACAGAGAACAAATACAGCTACGAGCTCTGCACACATACGAAGTGCTTAAAAATCATAAAGGCTACGGCAGTCCATGGGAAACAGGGCCACTTCAGTTTTAGAGCTGAACGTATTGTAATGACTTCAAGAAATAGGCTGCCACATTTCCTCAAAGAGGTTAGTACTTGTTTTACAGCTTCTGGCGTTGCTGCTGTTCCCCCTGGAGCTGCACCAATGGGTGCTGAGCTCAACACCTGCAGCCTTTGAGGGAAGCTGGCCCTGTGCTGTCCTCATGTGCAGATGCATCGCAGTCACTTCCTCGTCACACATACGCCTCAGCAAGATTTATGCTAACTACGCTAGCGTCCTTGTAGTACTCTGGTCATAGCATCAGGGCGCTTGAGTGAAGCTGCCTGCTGCACTATTTGGCCAGCCTTTTCAGGCTGTTTTGCAGGCTGCCAAACTGGGGTTGTGGCAGGCAGACAGCTATCGATACCAATACAGATAAAGACTTGGCTGTATTTCAGTATAATCCCAGCAGGCTCTGCAGACCGCAGGTGGTGTGGTTCTCCTCCTCCATCCAAGTTAGAAGGTGAAACAGTTAGCACTCAGCTACTCAGCCTACCAAACATTAACTTTCCCAAACCATGTCAGGATCCGAAAGAGTTTTGTTAATAAAATAACAAACTGCTGCTTTTAAAAAGCTTTGAGTTTCTTGGCTGTTTCCTTTCAAAGGTCACACGGAGCAGGTTTTAAGATTCAAAGAACTGTTTTCCTTCTGGGATACTGCCTACTAGCTTCACAGCTGAGGGAGGCTGGATAGACATGAGTGGGCTTCTTTGATTTGCTTTCTGAAATAAATATTCGTTCCCACATGTCTGAGTCAAACATTAACAGCAATGCCTTACTCTAAGAGCCGATAACAACATGAAAGGTGAATATGCAGATTTAGAATAGTCAGCTTTTAGAAAAAGACAAATAAGGTGATGCCAGCAGTATCTCAGAGAGGTCTTCACCCACTTGTGCAAAAGAAGTCCCTGGTCACCACCTCTGTACTACCTAGGAGCAAAGAAGAATTTCTTTGTTGCTTTCATCTGTTTCTTTAGTTATATTGTTCTTCATTCATATGCCTCTCATTGGCCATGGCAAGATGGCAAGCTGTCCTAAGATGAAGGACAACTTGCCAGCTAGGATAACAAAGCTTTCACCAGAGAAAGGATGTTCACAGACATCAGCACAGTCCAAATTGAGCCCCTCTCTCCAGAAGAAAAGAGGCAGGAGAATCGATGTTCAGACTGCCTGGCACAAAGGTGAGGAATCCTCACAGCTCACGTGGGAAGAAAGGACAGGGCTGGGGCACACCTCCTCCTCTGCAGGTACAACCTCAAACAAGGAGGAGAGAGGAAAGAGGTTCTGCAGCTGGACATGCCACACCGGTTGCTGAGACTGAGCATGCTGCACCAACTCAGCTTCATGGAGCTAAGCCAACATACTAATAACTACAGAGAAAAAAATCCCAGTCAAATGTTTGCCAAAGCTCTTATAAGACATAGGACCTGTTCCAACAAAGGTTATTCCACAACTTGCTCAGCCTAGGAGCAGACTGATTTTCTGGTGAATTGCAACATTGCAAGGACAATTCTTCTGTTTCTGAGCATGCAGTTACAAAAGCTTCTGAAATGGCCCATCAGTGAACCAATGCTGATGTTAACCCTATAACAGCACCACAGCAATAAAAATAGAGCAGGAATATTAGCTACTATGCACAAAGGAGTACAAAAGGGTGAAGAGCTGATAGATTTATTCATATTTATTTTGGGTAAACTAAAAGCAAATGTAAATTTCAAGCATGCTCCTCAGCTGCATCTCATCCTTTCTAACCTTACTCATCACAAAACTCCAAATATAGTGTACTGATCTTAGAACTTGCATTTACAACTCGCTGGTCACTGCATTAAGATCCTAAGTGCTAGCAGAAACTTGTGCATGGTTTTATTTATCAATTTATACGTTTCAGTCATAGCATAAAACTTGGAGGAGAGGTTTTCATTTTTGTACAGTGGGCCACAAAAGATGTAGGGGGACATCTTCCCCCCTGCTCAAGAGTGCAATATACCACCAACAAATCCTGCAATAGTTTCCTGGAGAAAAGGCCAGCTATACATGCTTGGTACACATTTAAATACTTGTTGACGTGGCTCAGTCCTTGAACAGTCATCTTCCCATGGATACATCTGCTTGTGGGAGAGGCAGTTACCAGACACGCTTCTTCCTCTTCCCTACTCCATACTGAAAGGTAAGCAGCTCCCTCAATTGCTTCAGGCAAAAACCAGTGGGGTTACTTGGTGGTTCAAGCTACGCCAGTCCCTCTGGGTTTTAGTTCCTCTAAGCCTTGTTCTACCCAAATTTTCTGTAATGGTTTGACTACTTCAGCAGGGGGTGTGATGTTATACCTGTAAAATTAAAGTGGTAGCATACATGTAGTTACACCGATATAAAATATTTCACAACACAGTAATTTATTTCTCCTTTGTGCTGTGAGTACCTGTAGCAGTGGAAACACCTTTGCACTACCACTAGACAACCATGTTCATCCCACATGAACTTCATGAGGTTCAACTACACCAAGTGCAAGGTCCTGCACCTGGGTCGGGGCAACCCCTGGTATCAATACAGGCTGGGGGATGAAGTGATTGAGAGCAGCCCTGTCGAGAAGGACTGGGGCATACTGGTGGATGAAAAGCTGGACATGAGCCGGCAACGTGCGCTCGCAGCCAAGAAAGCCAGCTGTATCCTGGGCTTCATCAAAAGAAGTGTGGCCAGCAGGTCAAGGGAGGTGATTTTCCCCCTCTGCTCCACTCTACTCCACTCTGGTGAGACCCCAGCTGCAGTACTGCGTCCAGATCTGGGGTCCTCAGCACAGGAAAGACATGGACCTGTCAGAGCGGGTCCAGAGGAGGGACATGAAAAATGATCAGAGGGATGGAGCACCTCTCCTATGAAGAAAGGCTGAGAGAGTTGGGGTTGTTCAGCCTGGAGAAGAGAAGGCTCCAGGGAGACCTTATTGCAGCCTTTCAGTACTTGAAGGGGGTGTATAAGAAAGATGGGGACAAACTTCTTAGCAGGGCCTGTTGTGATAGGACAAGGGGTATGGTTTTAAACTAAAAGAGGGTAGATTTAGAGTAGATATAGGGAAGAAATTTTTTACAATGAGGGTGGAGAAACACTGGAACAGGTTGCCCAGAGAGGTGGTAGATGCCCCATCCCTGGAAACAGTCACGGTCAGGTTGGACGAGGCTCTGAGCAACTTGACCTAGCTGTAGATGTCACTGCTCATTGCAGGGGGGTTGGACTAGATGACCTTTAAAGGTCCCTTCCAATCCAAACTATTCTATGATTCTATACCAAAGAGATGATACTGTTTTAAGACTCCTGCTTTCAGACCAACATGATGAAAGCACTCTATAAAAAAACCCCCAAACCCCAAAAAACACACACCGTGCAAGCAGTCTTGTCCAAACGTGGTCTGCCTCGGCCCTTTGTACTGGCTCCCACTCCGTATTGCAGTCCCTGTGTAACTTAGCAGCTTCTTAAAATGCTCTCCCATGCACAGCTGCAGCTGTCACACAGCTGGCACAGCAAAGGTAGTGATGAGCACAGGCAGCAGGAGCCCTCACTTTGATTGCCTCCACCCCCTCCTCTGAAACAGCAGGACCACAATCCCAGTGGGTTTTATTCCTTGCAGCCTGCCTTTCCCCCCTTCCCGTGAGCCCAGCAGGCGCACTTTCCATCCCCCAGCACAAACATGGGCAGCGTAAGAATGAAGGGGCAGAGAGCAGGGAAAACTTTTCTCCTAGGCTCTCAGTATCACTTTAGGAGACAATTTATTTGGGGACACATGCGAGCACATGCTGTTTGGACCAAAGAGAAGTTGGTTGCTGTAAGCAGGGCGTGTGAACATTCAGTAAAACAAGAGCAAACCCCTCTGTCAAGAGCAGCGCCAGAGACACTTGCCTAACAGCAGGCACGAGAGCTGCTCGGAAGGACGCATTTTAACAGGGTGAGAAGACACTAATGCGCCATTTCAATCCTGGCATCCCCACTATGGCTGCCAGAAAGGAGCTGCCAGATGGGACTGTGGGGAATGCGTACAAATTACAAATTTTTCTGCTGATTATCCAGACAAGACCACCCATCCATTTCATCGGAGGCTTCGCAGCCGATGCTAGTGACTTGGAAAGTAAGGTTATACATCCTAAGCCATCCAGTCTGGCTTTTAGATTTTTATAGTTTTTAATTTAGATTCTCTTGATTAATCCTTCCATCTTCCTTTCCTGCTGTGCTGGAAACTGTAATATATCATGGGCAGAAAAGGGAAGTGAGGGGGAGGGCAGGAAGGGAAAAAGAACAACAAAACTACAGAAGTGATCAGGTCGGCCAGACCAAGCAAAAACAAGAATATAACACATCAGCAGTAAAAGTAAAGGCCAAAGGGACTGGCAGGCCAGAAAAAACAGCAGTGGGATGCAGGGGTTTGCAGCAGAAGATAATCTTTAAAACAACAAATCAATTCAAGGCATTGTCATAAAATATTCCTTCATACAGACAGTAACACAACCCTCCAAACGGGTGGAGAATAACATCTTCATTCAAGCTATAGCTATAGTTACCCCATAAGGTTTAGCCACAAGGACAGAAAGGGAAGCTGAAGTGAACTGGCCAAATATTGGCAGTGAGTAGTAACTCCACCCTGCCTTTTAGCTTTTGGCAAGGAAATGAACACCCAGCAGAATACAGTGGATTTTTATCAGAATTTTTTTTTCAATACATCTGTAATATTAAAAAAAGAATAGATTTCAATTTTATAGTGGTAGAGACCACATTACTAATCAAGCTGGTCAACCTCCAAGAAAATCCAGTAACCACATCCAGTAAATTTTTAATTGCATATGGTGCTTTTCTTGCAGCCCAAGCTCCTGGAGTCAGGTGATTGAGTAGAAGCTAAGATTAACATTTTAGTGAAAGGAAAGGGAAAAAAGGAATTAAGCCTTATAATTGGGGAGAAGCATTTAGAGATGAGCAAAAGTTTCAAAGTGAGAAGGTTTTAAAATAAACCAAGTGCATTAATATGTTCAAAATCTTTTAAACAAAAATAAATAAACATCAGTGTTTTAAGACTAGATTTTGACTATCTGGATGTTGCAACTCACTTCAAATAGACTAATAAGGTCACACACAATGAATCTGTTTCTCTGGACTTCTTGGCAGGTTGACATTTCAGAGCAACCTGCACCAATGTTTAGTTTCAGATTTTGGACCCTCTGAATTAAAAGAAAACAGCAAGAGCCAATGTTCTGTCCACCACCCTTCCTTACAGACTCTCAGATAAGGGACCACACTGAAGCAAATTTTTCTGTGAATAGTCCAGAGAAGAGAAACGAGAAAGATGAGATGTCTAAAAAAATTACCTGAGAGTACAAAATGAAAGAACTGGCATTGCTCAGTCTGAAGAAAAGGGGGGATGTAGGACAACAGTCTTCAAATATATAAAGTCTGCCATGGAGAAGAGAAAAGTCAATTCTTCTATGTTCATGATGAACAGTGCAGTAAGTAATGGGCTTACATGATGGAGAACAGAATTCCAGTTGGATAGCTGGAGACACTTTCTAATGATAAAAACAGAAAAGCCCTGGCACAGCCTGACCATGAAGTTTTCAATATAAGAGGCTTTTCAACATAGGTTAAACAAACACCTTTGGAGAATGACATTGGTACAGTTGATCCGCCTCAGGGCAAGAAGATGGATGGCATGATCCTTTGAGGTCCCCTCTAGCCCGAGCTGTCTATGATTGCATGAATTTTAATGGTTAGACTTGATGATCTTAAAGGTCTTTTCCAACCTAAATGATTCTACGAATTGTTTATTAAGCTAAAACTACTTACATTGTCGGAACTCTGTGTTTTACTCTGCTACATAATATGAAATAACCTCTGAAGACAAGTTAATTTGAGGGAGAAATTTCCTTTGCAAATAATTCCTCTTCATAAAAAAAAAAAAGAGGAATTTTCTGGTTTCCTTCTTTAAACTTTAGCAACAATATTTACTCACTGGTCTCATTCCTGTAGCAAGGTGAAAGGCCTACAGAGCATTCCTTTTAATGAAAACAAAAGCTTAAAATGACTACTCTCTCCTTCCCTAATCTTTTGTCTGTTTTTCACATCACTTGTGGACATCTTTACCTGCTCTCCCCTCAGATGCTCTTTGTCCTCACAGCAGTTACACTACAAGGGAAATCTTCGGCTTAGTTTCATTTCCACCTCTTTGCTACACTATGATAGAAAAAATATGTCCCACTTGCATATGTAGCTGACCTTCCCCCCACCTCACACCTGAGGACTGACAAAGCCTCTCCCCAAAACACCCTCTCTTGATTTTGCTTGCATGGACATAAAGGAGTAAAATACAAGCAGATCATCCAGGCAGTGGTAAATGAGATTTCAGAATGGGAATATGCCACAAGCTCATCCCACGTCCAAGGAGTCAGTCAGGAAACGCCACAGTCCTCAAGCCCAGACAGTGGTCTGCAATCATGACTCAATCTAGTACATGGGAGCATTTGCCAAGAGTATCATGATCTGATGGCACGATGCTGCAAAACCACTCAAAGTTTGCCAAGTCTCCCTTTACTGGATTAGCCCTCTCCTCCCTAAAACCCGACAAATAAATTAATCTGAAAACTTCTCTCATTCATAAATTCAGCCCAGCTCTGCAACATCACAGGGACTGTACCACAGTCTTTCTTCCACTGAGAAAGAAATGGAGGGCCCAGTGAATTCTCTCCATCACAACACACTCGTATAGGCAAGTTTTCTTCCCAGAAGTGCCACCTTTGTTTTAAACACATTTGTGATGAGCAGTAAGGGAGAGGATGCTCCTGGTCAATGTGTCAGACCCAGCCCTACCGTCCCAGACAAAGTTGTCATAGGATCAGGTAGTGACAGTGGCCAACAAGACTGCCATCAAAATGTGGGTGGCATAAAGAGCCAAGGGATCAAAAAGAAAGGATGTTTGGAGAAAAAGAATTCTTTAACATAAGTAAGAAGAGAAGATAAGGAGCAAAAAGGTGAAGCTGTTGTATTCCCCACCAGAGATGTGAAATGTAAATGCCAGCACCTTCACAAGTTCATAACAAATCTTAATCTGGGAGTAAATGGTTTGAAAGAGAGTAGTTGGAGGTTACAAAAATATGGTATGATGCGTGAGGGATTATAAAAGCAGGAGATCTCCCAGGCACAGCAGAATTATTTCCCACTGTTCATCAGTAATGCACTCCACTTACAACAAAAAAATTGTTTTGAATACAGTTATCTTTACTGTAGGGCTCCTGAATAGCTAGGCTCACGGGGGAAAGTGAAGAGATTTAAACAAAGTGAGCAGAAACTATTATAGTGTTTTTAAATTGTTATTAAAGACTTCTCCACCCTACTGTAATAGGTGCGTCTGATACCTGTGAGGCAGTTGCTACTCTTTGGAGGACAGTACATTCTGGACAAATGGTCTCTTGAGGAAATATTGAAACAACAGACCTCAAACAGCTCTATTGTGTCAAAGGCACCACACTGACCAGATAAACCTTAACGTTTTCAAAGAAATCATTGTATTCTTAGGTTGCTGAAGCACGCACTAAAAGTTTTGTGAACAGGGTGTGCCTTTTTTGGCTCTAACAACTTTTAGAGAGCCCTAGGAAGGTCTCATGCATTTCATTTGTATTTTTGTAGCTTTCTGATTAAAATACATGCCTGACCTAAGGAAGAGACTAAAAAAAAAAACTTTCCCAATTAATGTCACCTGCTAGATTGGCAGGCATTACAGGTTATCAAATATTAAAAACAACCTTTTAGAAATGCAGAGAGTTGGCCTCATTAACCCTAGAGAATGGAAGTATGTGTGGGTGAAAAGATTACTTCAGTGAAATAACAGGAGCTTGGCTTTAATTTCAAGTGATTTTCCCTGAAGCATTTCACCTCAGCATCCTTCCTCCACAGGTACAGCACTGGCAAAGGTCACTGCTCTACCTCCTGAACTGTTTCAGCCTTTTTTTTTTTTTTTTTTTTGCAAGCACTGTCTCTTGCTGTGAGACTGGTAAAGACAGAGGATGCAGAAGGGTGCTGCCAAGCTAATAACTAACTTCGGGGACAGTCAGTGCAGTCACACAGGAAGGAAAAATTCAGCTTCATGGTCTGTTTTGCTGTTCTCCCATGTCCCTAGGTCTAGCTTATTAACAATCCCTCTGGGTTCTCTCTTCATGAAAAACTTCAAGAGGTTTTTCATGCCATCCTCATGCACAATAGCAAAATGCTACAAGTTGCACAATAAGGGAAAGCCAAAACAAGCCTCCTCTCTTCCTTACCCTTTTCAGCAGCTTTGCTGTCAGCAGAATGGGGGGGAAGGTGGGAGGCTTGCTCCCCCCACCCTTGCTCTTGTTTTGCCCTAGGCCTCCCATAAGCTACCAACAAATATCAGATTGCTAGCTCAGCTGGAGCATTCACTAAACAAGAGATAAGGATTATTTACATAGGAACTGTAAACCCATCATCAAAATGCCTATAATTGCAGGAGAAACCAGCTGTCCAAAATGTGGAGGTCTCAGCTGGGTTTTGCCCACCACCACCGGGCTCTTGTTTTTCACCTCCCTGCCGGTACTTGTTCAAAGAGAAGAAAAAAATCCACCTTTAGCTTAATTGGTGGGGGCCATTTCCTCTGGTAGTCTCTGTCTCCAAATAAGAGAGCAAGCATCTGCCAATTAACTACATAAAGACAAGTACAAAATCCTAGATTGTGAAAGGCTTTCAAAGGTGATGCATCTGGTACAAGCCTTGCCTCCCTACCTACTTCTGCAGACAAAGTGCTTAATTTCTCTCCCTTTGCTCTCTAGTTTGGCTTGTCTAACGTCTACCAGACACATGCACTTAAAAGGAGCTTTTCATTAGAAGCAGGGCTTTTGCCAGTGTATGCAAATACAAGAGCAGATGTAAGCTATCTTTTCCCCATGATTGCCTCATTGCATTATCCCTCCCTCCATACTCTACCTTGCTTTCTTTGCACCCAACAGTGACCTAAACTGTTCAGCTATAAGATCTGGACAAGTATTTCCAGCAACTCATAAAAGCCAAAGTCAGGCAACAGCCCCTGTGCTTTGGTATGTCAGAAATGCTTGATCTCAGTAGCATGCCAGCCCACCTACGAGTAACAAGGAGTCATTTTTCATATATTTTCATAGAAAGGAGGATAAGTAGAGGTTCACGCCTGAAAAACCAGCCATCTCAGCCTGTGATTGAGTCATGACAGCTTCTTCAACCATGATAGCACGGTATTAAGGAATTCTACTTCTATGCCTCTGTCTGTTTCCTCTGCAGTTTGATTTTACATTTCAAGCTCAGAGTTTTATTATTGTTTCTTTCTTTAGCCATTATAAAATCTATGGATCATTTGTACCTCTTAAAATCCCCAGTGACAGGTACAGTTTGTCCTGATTGATGTTGACTCTAAGTTGTTTTGCAGAAACTAAGTAAATGACAGACTCTAAACAGAAAGGGCTAATTAAAGAGGACAGAGAACCTGAAGGCTACAAAGGTGGCCACTGGTCAGATGAAAACTAAATCTCCAGGTTTAAAAACATGGATGGAAGCTTGTAATAAACAGCTGGTTTACGCCCAACTTAGATAAGGGGCTAAGAGACCACCAGTGCTATTAGTGAGCCAAGTTTCGCCTCCACTCGTCTGAAGAAAAGACGATGTTGTTCCTGGCCAACAGTTCACTCCTTGTACTGTTCAAAGCATGGACAGACTGACAGACCTGTGGTGCAGGTAAGCAAAGAGCAGAAAGCCATCCAGAAACAGCCAACATCCTCATACTGTATTGTATGCATCCATCATATGGCAAGTTAAGAAATGAAGAAACAACTTCCTGTGCTTGTGAAAAGTAGACATTTGAGTTTGGTTATTACAGCTGTAGTGTTCTCCCACTCTCAGCTCTGTCCCTTTTTTTCCATACCACCCACGACACTTGGAATAGTTTCCAATTTCCTTTTTACCTAATGCCCTAAATGCAGAAACTATTTTCCCCTTGAAGCCTTCCTACATCTGCCAGATTTGGCCTAGTGTCTTCGCACCATTTCATGGCCAAATTGTTGTCCTGGTGCTGGTAAACTACCTAGAATATAGGGCTGTATTTCCTCCAGTGTTTAAGCACTACATGCATTTATGCAGTGCTGTATGCAATAGGAATCTGAGAATGACTTCCTGCATTACGTGCCATCTTATAGCACGCGCTCTCTACATTTCATTACAAAGAGCCCTAATCCTCACACAGTCATGCCTAAATCTGTCTGCTGCTACAGCTATGTCACCAGCATGGCGATGAAGCAGCTGTGTGGGGGGAGTCCAAAAAAATGCAGCAAGCTTCTTTTTGTTCAACATGCATTTTGTCTCCCTCACACTTACGCTACTTGCAGTAAAGCAAAATAATTCATGGTCTCAAATATATATATATGTTAATTTTGCTGTTAATGTTATTATTAATGTTTAATTAGTCTTTGCTCTGAAGATGAAAAACAGTGAAGCACATAAGTTAGGCTCCTGCAATTACTGTGATTGCACTCACAAAACCAGCTAATTGCACTTGCAAATTACAATATAGCTATTTGCACATGTACTTCCGCAGTCTGCCGGCACCACCACGATAACTGTGTAGAGAGCCTGGAAAAAAACTAGGGTGAATTACAGTAATTCTGTGGACCGTTATTGGGTCTTTATTTCACTTCATACACACTAGGATTTCCTGATTCTCTTCCCACGGCACAAGGGCTTTCAGATGATCACACCCCATGCTGCACGTGAGACCTGGAGTTGTTGCTGGGGCTGCAGGCCCTGAGAGGTGCCACTGCCGTGTCCCTCAGTCAACATGAGCAGAGAGAGGTCTCCAGGTGAGGCGGTGGGCATGGGCCTTCCCTCCCCGCTGTCGGCTCGAAGGGCCACTGTCTCCCCACTTGCAGGGGTAAATGAAGTCCAGCTGGCTCACCCCCTCTGTGGTGCACCTACACCCATGGAGGGCTGCTGGCCCTCACCCTCTGCTTTCAATGGGCAACCATTCCCTAGCATTGTGGTAGCCCAAAAGCTAGGTGTGCACTGAACAAGCTTGGTGAAGCACAAAACGAAGCTCTCGGACACGTCCTCTGCAGAACTTCGTATCTTGGGCTAAATGACTGTTGCAAAATGTGTCTTTCAGCATGCCTCTTCATGCTTTTCAATCCTACAGAGAGTGCTCAGAAACCCCAACATATCCTTTAGGGAGATGGTGACACCGAGATAGCTTTGGCCCTTACCCCTCCAGTCACACCATGCCCTCAGAAAAGAACTGAGCATTTGTACTGTGCGCAGGTAGCACATCTAATTCTGCAGAGCTCCCTGACATCTCTATCTGGCAACACTCAAACCCTTCACACTGTCGCAGTGATGCAGAAAGGACTAGACCCGTCAGCAGCCTCCCTGAAGCAGTGCTGGAGAGAGTCTCCAGTGTCTCTGTGGCACAATTCATTCATATTTGACCACCTATTTGACAGGACATTAATATAATAGTTAACGGTTGTTAATTTTTCCTGATGATTCCTTATGACATGCACATGACCTGGATGTCTGAAGGTAGCAGGAACACAAGGGTTGATAAAGACTCTTTTTCCTGATAAGCAGATTTCAGTACGTCTGTTTTGCAGCAGTCATGTTCTATAACAGCAGCAGGGCCTTTGAATCCTTTCCCCTCCCCCTCACAAAATTAAACATTTGCTTGTTTTTCTAATCTTGCTATAGACAGCCTCCACAGGTCACACACAGAAATGAGGACACAATATTAAAATCAATCTGCCCCGCATACTCATTTAAACAGAGGGGAAAAAACAGAGCCACAGAGCAGAACTGCAGGACTGGAATAAAAACCAATAAAGTGCCTCTTCTCTAATTTCTCTGAAGGCTTTTCTAGAGTTTTATTCCCAACAGTGCTCCTTAGATGCCTCGGTTTGCCTGCAGAAACACTTGATACTTCTGTAGTGCAAATCAAAGTGAATTAAACATTAAAGCACTGTGATAGCATAGCAGGTCTGCTGTAGGAGTGAAACTGGTTAACATGGCACTGAAGTTTATGAAGCAGCAGACTGGACTTTCCCCCTCCTCCTCCTTCCTCAGACATATTTACTTATTTATTAGTTCATTCATGCATCCTTCAGCGCAAAGCAGAGAAATCTTCTTCCAGTATAACTCTCGAGTTATATTGGTCTGGCACTTTGAATTTTCTGCATATTACATGACACAGTTACATACACACAAGCTGTGGGACACGCAGCATTCTGATGTGTCCTTGCAGACGGTGCTTTCCAATACTCCCTCATTAAAAGGCAGCACATTAACTGAAGGATCCCAAACACTCTTCAGAAGAGGAATCCCTCTTCCTTTAATGGAAGGCTGAGGCTTGCATAAACACCCACTGCCTGAACACCATTACCACCAATTTCCTTCCATCATATGGTATAAAAAGCATCAAAGAGATGTCTTATTCACAGGTGAGATCCTGGAGCACCTTGCACTGACTCCCATTTTCTTATCTGACTCATAGAGGGGCTGGCAAACGAACCAGAGATGGCAAGCCGTTTTCCGCAGTCAGCTTTCTGCTCGGCTCCTTCCCCCCACTCTTGACTATACACCCTTCCTGCTTGCTTTCCCTTGGCCAATGTTGCAAGATTACAAAATGAGAGAAAACAAGGACTTGTGAACACCAAGGGGAGCAGGCACTCACACAGGTACCAAAGGGTCTACAGAAACCGACTCCACATTCAGATGTAAGGAAGAAGAGTTTGGCATTTGCATTAAGAGATCCAGGAAACCAAACACAACCATAACAAAAGCCGGAGCTTAAGGAAAGAAATGAAACAAGTAATTCAGAGGAGCACACTAGAGAGCCAGCAAAGAGAATTAATTCTTAAGGCCAACGAAAGGGAGAGACTCTAGACAGGGCCTTGACTTCCCTATAGTAGAAATCTGCACTTCAAATTAAGCCCAGAGGAAGTTTATCCACTGGAGCTGAATAATGAAACCATCATTCAAAATGATTTCCTGTAACTTTTGTGGTCAGGTTGGTTTTTTTCTTCAAGAGAGAAGCTGCAAGGCAGTTTAAAGCTCAACTGTATTAAGGTTCATGGGGGCTAGGTCATCTGGAGAAGCTCTGATTCCCCCTGGGCATTTTGATGATTCTGACTCCCCTCCCACACATTTCTGTTTCCCTCTCTCAGCACGTCACATCCATGGCTATCAAGCCCTGACCAGTGAGGGCTGAGCAGGTGAACATGATTCAGATTCCATCTCTATTCTCTTTAGAAATATTTAGCAGGTTCTCTAAAGATGCTTTTGATTAATTATTATGCCGACAAAAAGTTCAAAGCCTCCTCTAGCACTGGTGAACCCATTCCTTGCTCTGTTTTCAAACTGCAGACATTAATTTCACAGTTAACTTTAGTTCAGAAGGATGATTTTGCATAATCAGAGAGATTGCTCTACATCTCCATTATGCTCTCCCCACCAACACAAGGAAGAGATGCAACATGTATATCTATCTGGGGCCATCACCAGCTGAACACCTCAGCCATATAACATTCAGCCATGTTCCTGAAGACAGGGCAGAGTACTTGTACATAGATCACTGCTGTCACTAGGATCAGGCCTAAAATACATTATTTTAACACATGGCCACATTGGAAAGGAGAGGCAAGAAGGACATACAAACATCCCAAGTCAGTGTTTCTTCTTATTTCAACAGATGAACATACAGAACTGCACAGGCAGAAAGCCAGAAAGCTCATGCACAACCTCGCTCAGAAACTGGCAGATCAGGTTCCTTTCTTCCCCTACTTTTTTTTTTTTTGAGGAGAAAGTATTGTGGAGAGCCAGCATTGAGGAAAACGAGCATCAAATGTGTTGTAGTAGCTATACTAATGTGAAGACAGGATGACATTTTATATCTTAAGTTCATCTATTCTCTTTCAAATATTCTGCACGCATTCTCCCTCCATCTTCACTTTCCCTTGAGAGCATAGCCACAGCAAGTGTGCACTATCAATTATTTATTAAAATCCTTGGCTGCTTCTGCTCTGATTTCTGACAACAAACATGAATGTGCCTAGTCAAGATGAATGGGTACATCATTGATTCAAACAAGTGCTTCTTTGATTGATAAGCAGCCTAAATGGCCTTTGCTGCCTACTTATTTTGATTTACGTTAAGTGCCCAAACTCCCCACTAATGTGAGGGCCCCTTTGACCTAGGTATTAGCGAATATTTATGAGAAGACTACCCCTCCCCTAAGAGTTTCATAATCTAAACACCCATGAAAAGTAGAGATACAAAGAGGTGAACCAGCCTGCTTGCCACCACAGAGCAGGCTACTAGCCAGGCACAGAATTACTCCGTGCCTCCTGCCTCTCAACAGGGATGGTGGCATCTTGCCACACTGCTGCAAGCTCTGCAATACTTTCACCAATACTGCTAGTGATTCAGGTTGACCCAGTGAGGCTGGCTCTTCTCCACTGTGTATGAGAAGCTGGAGATGTATTAAATACTCTCCTACTATTTCTTTCTCCCTCTCACTGGTTGGCATTATCCCTCAAGACAGGTTCTGCAACTAACAAAAAAAAAATTTAAAAAAAATTACTATGTTCTACTTGCTTAAACAGGATACAAAAATATAGAAAAAGTATACATATAGAAATTTGAGGAGAGCTTAAGACTGTATTTTATCAATCTAGGTATTTAACGTGTTTTTGAACTGTTCTCTCTCTGAATGAAGGTTTTTATTGACAGGAAATGTTTGGCTTTTTCCCCTTAAAATCAATTCTGAGAAAAGCCTGTACACTCCTCTGGTAAAGTGCTGATTTAGAGAGTAACAAGAGGGTAATAATAATCTGACACCACCCTCTCTCAAGAAGAAACAATAAAAAAGCAAGTATCTCCATTTCCCAAGACACTGATGTATGTAGTGTGGCTAGTCCCCTCTTTTCACCTCTGTAATCATTGCCCTTCTCAGCAGAGTCAAGGACATGAATTTTTACTAAGCACATTTCAAAAGGCCTCTAGATGTCCTACCCTCCTGAAGGGCAGCAGCTACCCGCACACATGAAATTTCTGCTGAAGCTCAGTTCCAGCTATAGGTTTATGTGCCATTTATATGCCGGCACCAGGACCTACCTCTTTTTTTCCCCCTCAGGGAGCACCCCCGGTTTCATGCTCTTTCCTTACTGCATTCCTCTTCCCTTCCATGGCTAGCATCCTCACCTGCCACACTAGGTTCAAATAATATCTGGCTACTTTCATTTGCAGCAGCAGTGCTTCATTGCATGTTATAGCACATGCAGTTGAACAACTAGATGGAACTATACCTTTGCTATAACATCACATAGGTGACTTCCATGGACCATAGCACTTCATATATAAAGAGTGGAAAAGCACCGAGAACAACTCAGTCCCACCTTCACCTCAGAGAGGATCTGTTTTGCAGTGTAGCTGTGGCATAAGTTTGAGTGTGAGATTTCTTACCCTGTTTATTTTCAGGAATTACCCAGCTATAAGGAATTTTATACTAGGAAAATCTAGCTTAATAATGGACCACATGAAAGCATCCGGTTAATACAGCAAAGGCCACATTTTGCTGTCAGTAGTTCAGATACTCGGTGCAGAGGGACAGAAACATCAGAAGCCTCATTTAAATTGCCCTCTAGAGAAAACACCACAAACTTGTTATTTAGCAACTGCATCACTGACAGATACACAAAGCACGTTCCATATTACAGCATTATATGAGCTAATGGAAATTATTTGCAGGAGCAATGGTGGAACTATTTGTTCCATTGACTGGTACAGTCTTTGTCACCATGGCTTTCCAATGCTGCAACTCACATTTAAAAATACAAATAAAATCATAAAGGGCACTAAATACACAAGGACCACTATGGCAGGGTTTTATGATTGCAATGAGAATCAGGAAATACTTTGGTAGGGACAAATCTGGGACAGAGTGGAGGGAGTGTTTTAGATTATATGCACACACTTTTCAGGGATGCAGACCTTTTTAAAGCACATTTCTAGCCTTCCGTTATCGAAAACCTTTTAAAATATTCAGACATGATTAGATCAAGCATTTCCCTACAAAGCCCAGTGAATGAGGTATGGCATTTCAGCTGTCTGAAAGACATGACTGCAGAGTGAAGCCTAGGGGAGAAGAGACTTTAAGCTTCACTGACATATACTCCATATAAAAGGCATGCTAGGCAGACTTTTTGGGTCAGTGGTAATCAGCAAGAACATTAAAGCCTAGCTGTACTGTAACTGTGGAAAAAAATCTCTTTTATTCTCTAACAGCAAAAGCAGTCACAATGGCTGTGGTGAGTAGCCAAGTGAGGGGCCACTTACTCTCCAGCCCTGTCCTACTGAAGCCAATGGTGCTACAGCAACTACACCAGTGAGTGAAGTCAGCTTTCCAGAGCCCCAAGACACCAGCATGCTTGTAGGCTGTGTAGGCACACTCTGCTTTTGCACCACCTGGTTAGGAGACAGCTTAAGCAGAGATGGATCTAATGAAAATGTTCCTCCTCACGAAAAGCACACCAGTGAACATAAAAGGGTGCTGATGATCAATATCGAACAAGTGCACCACAAGCCCCCTGACTTGCACACTAAGGAAAGCTGTTGCATTTATCAGGTGCTTGGTGTTGCTAAAACCAGCTGGCAAGAGGCTCACATGCCCTGCTCAGGTTTGTATTCTTGTCTCCTTGCTCTGTTTGAAATTCTTCAGCTGTTAAAAGCAAGACTGTCTTGCTGACTGTCAAGATATTCCAATCCCAGATTTTACTTCCCATTAAAACAGCACACGATGATAAGAAGCAGGTCCTTATTTTACCCCAGCAGAGATCTTCCCTCAAATTAATAATTCACACTATGAGCAGTTAAAGAAACTGAAATCTATATACAGCACTTGGACAGATGCTGCACTTGAGTCTATGTAAATAGGCTCCAGTGCTAGATGGTCTGCTGTTTGAATGGGATTTCAGTTACCTTATGATCAACTGGAAACCTTACTTGGATGACAAACTCAAACACAAAAAGAAGCCTACAGAGGGTGGAAGCAAGGACAGGTAGCCTGGGAGGAATACAGAGAAATCATCCAAGTAGCCAGAGATCAGGTTAGGAAAGCTAAAGCCCTGATAGAATTAAATCTGGCCAGGGATATCAAGGGCAACAAGAAAAGCTTCTATAGGTATGTCAGTGATAAAAGGAAGACTAGGGAAAACACGGGCCCTCTCCAGAAGGAAACAGGAGACCTGGTTACCCAGGACATGGAGAAGGCTGAGGCACTCAATGACTTTTTTGCCTCAGCCTTCACTGGCAAGTGCTCCAGCCACACTGCCCAAGTCACAGAGGCAAAGCAGCGACTGGGAGAATGAAGAACCACCCACTGTAGGAGAACATCAGGTCTGAGACCATCTAAAGAACCTGAAGGTGCACCAGTCCATGGGACCTGATGAGATGTATCTGCAGGTCCTGAGGGAACTGGCGGATGAAGTGGCTAAGCCACTATCCATCATATTTGAGAAGTCATGGCAGTCCGGTGAAGTTCCTGCTGACAGAAAAAGGGGAAACATAGCCCCCATGTTTAAAAAGGGAAAAAAGGAAGACCTGGGGAACTACAGGCCAGTCTCACTTCTGTGCCCGGCAAGCTCATGGAGCAGATTCTCCTAGAAACTATGCTAAGGCACACAGAAAATAAGGAGGTTATTGGTGACAGCCAACATGGCTTCACTAAGGGCAAATCGTGCCTGACAAATTTGGTGGCCTTCTACGACAGGGTTACAGCATTGGTGGATAAAGGAAGAGCAACTGACATCATCTACCTGGACTTGTGCAAAGCATTTGACACTGTCCCACATGACATCCTTGTCTCTAAATTGGTGAGACATGGATTTGACAGGAGGACCACTCACTAGATAAGGAATCAGCTGGATGGTCACACTCAAAGAGTTGTGGTCAACGGCTCGATGTTCAAGTGGAGACCAGTGACCGAGTGGTGCTCCTCAGGGGACAGTATTGGGACTGGCGCTGTTTAACATCTTTGTTGGTGACATGGACAGTGGGACTGAGTGCACTCTCAGCAAGTTTGCCAATGACACCAAGCTGTGTGTTGCGGTTGACACGCTGGAGGGAAGGGATGCCATCCAGAGGGACCTTGACAGGCTTGAGAGGTGGGCCCATGCAAACCTCATGAAGTTCAACAAGGCCAAGTGCAAGGTCCTGCACATGGGTCAGGACAATCCCAAGCACAAATACGGTCTGGGCAATGAGTGGATTGAAAGCAGCCTTACAGAGAAGGACTTGGCAGTGTTGGTTGATGAGAAGCTCAGCATGACCCAGCAATGTGCTCTTGCAGCCCAGAAAGCCAACGATATCCTGGGCTGCATCAAAAGGAGCGTGACCAGCAGGTCGAGGGAGGTGATTCTCCCAGTCTGCTCCGCTCTCATGAGACCCCACCCGGAGTACTGCCTTCAGCTCTGGGTACCCCAACATAAGAAGGACATGGACCTGTTGGATTGAGTCCAGAGGAGAACCACAAAGATGATCAGAGGGATGGAACACCTCTCCTATGAATACGGGCTGAGAGAGTTGGGGTTGTTCAGCCTGGAGAAGACAAGGCTCCAGGGAGACCTTATAGCAGCCTTCCAGTACCTAAAGGGGGTCTACAAGAAACCTGGGGTGGGGAGGGACTTTTTACAAGGGCATGTAGTGACAGGACAAGGGGTAGTGGCTTTAAACTGAGAGAGGGTAGATTTAGATTAGATGTCAGGAAGAAGTTCTTCACTGTGCGGGTGGTGAGGCACTGGAACGGGTTGCCCAGAGAGGTTGTGGATGCCCCATCCCTGGAATTGCTCAAGGCCAGGTTGGATGGGGCTTTGAGCAACCTGGTCTAGTGGAAGGGGTCCCTGCCCATGGCAGGGGAGTTGGAACTAGATGATCTTTAAGATCCCTTCCAACTCAAACTATGCTATGATTCTATGACATAGGGCCCTGTCCCAAATTTAAAACATACAACTTTAAAATGAGCTTCATTCCTTCAAAGTAGACCCCAAATAACTAGACAGAGACTCTTCAGAGGTTGTTTTTAGGTGTGGCTGGCTTAAAGGAGCCTTATATCTCTGTGAAACTCACATTAAGAAACAAAATCAGAACTT
Source organism: Haliaeetus leucocephalus (assembly GCF_000737465.1). Lineage (NCBI taxonomy): Eukaryota > Metazoa > Chordata > Aves > Accipitriformes > Accipitridae > Haliaeetus > Haliaeetus leucocephalus. The sequence goes on from NW_010973231.1 coordinate 292,988, forward strand.
CACCATGAATAAGGTAGAACAGAGGCTATCAAACACCTTTCAGCAATACACACACCCTTGAAAAGAGTTTGGATATTCCCTCCTCCTGCTTAGCCCCCTCTGATGCCTGTGTGCTTCATCACTCAGTACTACCTTAGCCAAGATGCCTGATGGGCCCAAAGCAAGTTTGATTTTAAAGATTATTGACAGCAACAGTCTCAGGAGGAGAATCAGGAGAAAACTTCATGAAGGGCTCCCTTGAGAAAAAATCCATGGAAGCTTCCATTACATGGTGAGGACTTCCTTCCACTGAGTACCCAAAGGGTCTGGCTCCAAAGCCTGCAAAGACCTTGCAAGACCACCTTGTATGTAGAGTCACAACTTGCGTCTCCCCCAAAGCCATCTGACAGGATGATGCTACGAGTGTGGATATTTGCCTGCTTATCCCGCAGTCTTCACGATGGGCACAGCTACTTTTAGGAGGGAAGCAAGGAAGCAGTCACCTGGCACTCAGTGTGTGGGGAAACATCCAGGCAGACACACACAGCTAAGGAATGCAACAAATAATCCAATATGAAAAACAGAGGCTTGGGTTTTAGCATGTACCTGGAGCTCCCACAACTCAAATTCTAACAGCACAGGCTCAAAATACAGAAAAGGATCATGGAAAATAACAGGAGAGAAATCCAATGCTTTGCCTCGATGAAAGCATTTCCTAACTTTTAAGGAATGATAAAATGACCTATATGCACTGCAATTAATGAACACCTTTCCTTTCCTCTGTTCCTGGAGCCAGAAAGCCTGCACACCATCACAGTAACATTACAGGTCTCATTTTGTGTGTGTTGTGAGCATCACTGTGTAAGACTGAGTTTGCCATTCTATCCTGGAAGTGCTCTGTGGTTTGGGAAGCTACCGGCTGGTGTTTGTTACCCATCACAACCAAGGTGTCAAGCACATGATGCTACTTCTTGAGCAAGTAAAGAGGTTCTTGCTGGCATAGAAACAAATGAGCAGCTTTCCCAGGAGTGTTTTTACAGGACACCAGTTCAATATTTAAAAAAAATAAAAATAAGTCCAGGATTATGTATGATGAACAGCTGGAGAATGTTAAACATACTTTACTTCAGGTTTGGCAGCATTTAGTAAATCATGATTTAATCACGCTCCCAGGCCATCACTGTAAGTGAACTCTGGAAATGCTCAATAAGACATAAAGAAAGGATAAACAGGAGAATGGAAAAGACATTTTACCAGGAAGGACACAGCCATTTGTTATTTGGCTTTGGAGAGAAACAAATGTGAAGAAGTCTCAGAAAGGAGAGATGAGAAGAGATATGAAAGAACACCAAGTCACCTTCCTCCCTCAATCATGGGCATGCTTCAGCTGCAAACCTGGCTCAGACCTCTGCGTGGGTGTCCCCACCGCATGTACATGCAGGCACATAGACACACAGAGCTGTAGGCTCCAGAATGCTTTAATGTGAACTGCCCATTCCTTACTGTAATAAGACTTCAATGTCAGGAAACACTACCAGTTTTTTCAATCAGCTAGGCAGTGCATAAGCCCAGATTAATTAAAATTAGTTCCATGCAAGTTTTGAGGAATACTGTCATATGCTTTACTGAAGATTAAGGGACAAGTCAGTGAAAGCTGTGAAACTGACTTCAGTGGCACAAGGCTTAGCTGTCTGAGCACTGCATATACCTTATTCAAGCAATTTTAATAGACATTATGACTAAGCCAATGCTCTGATTTATTCTTTAGTAACACCACTTGCTCATTTTTTGTGGTTTCATTACCTCCTAGAAGCCAGAAGTTTATAGGTTCTGGGCCAAATTCAGAAACAAGGCATGTAAAACTGATCTAAATTATACTTGCGTAAATTACATTCTACAAGATCTTCTTAACTCCAGAAGAAATGGGAAAAAAGATGTTAAACTGGAGGTCAAAGTGATTAAGTGTGATTCATAGCACAAGCCATACCATCTTCTGCCCTCCTATTAACTGCCTGAGTGAACCAAAGAATACAAGATCCATACTAGGTCAGACCAACAGTCTGTCCAGCTCAGCACCCTGTCTCCAGTCTTTTGAACTAGGCTTCTAGACATCATATTACATGGTACTGTGAGACAGTGTAGAAGCTTGCTCCATCTGCTCCACACACATCTGATGTGGCAGCACCTCCCAAAAAATAAACAATGGCACCAGCAGCTGACCAAGGCAGTGTACAATAACATGCCATGACTTTTTTGCAGAGCACTCAACTGTTGACAGCAATGTGCCCCTCTGGGATTTTCTGGAGCAGAGCCGATGCCCCTGTATTTATCAGTGCTCAGTAGATCGCTCTTCCGTTAGTGGATCCAGTTGCTTTAGATCCCATATACCTTTTTAGTATCCCAAAAGTTGAGTTGAGGAACTCCTCAGTTGCTCAAGGACCCACCTCACATAGTTTAGAACTTATTACTTGCTAGTTTGCTTCTATGTCCCCTACACCTCACTACTGTACCCAACTCCTCTGGCTTCCTTGGCGACAAACTATAGTAAACCAGGGTTCCGGTCAGCTGCTTAATAGTGTGCATTATATGTGGCTTTAAGTTCAACATTTCCTCCTTAAATCTTTTTTTTAGTATAATTTTACAAGAAAATAGCATAAAAATTAAGAATTCATTTTCAGAATCTATTTTTTCACATACTTGTGAATTTTTACATTGTAAATGTTTACATTGTGATGCAAACATTTTAAAACATTGTTGTTTTCCATTCTTCATGTCTGAGGTTTTTATAAGAACTTCACAAAAATTTTGGAGTTTTCATTAATAAAATTGCCACTCTAATTGTCCAATTCTTTTTCCCCACTTACTACATATCTTCCTGTTCTTTGTGAAATCAGTGCTTCCAAACTGTGCTGATGTAAGTGAAGGAAGAAAACCTTACCTAGTGTCTTTTCATTCTCCCTTCTGCCCTGAAACAAACTCCTCTCCCTTGCTTAATCACGTGCATGTTATAAAGAAGAAAGTTATACAAAATTTTACAATACAAAGTTTGCCAAGCATTCTGTTTTAAAGGATAGCATGAGACCAAATGGAAAACACTGGTTCTTACCAACACAGCTAAAGCTCCTAGCAAGAAGCTAGATTGTCTTTGATGAGTTTTATAAAACATTCATGCACAGTTGCTTGATTACCTCTAATGGTTTGGCCAGAAAGATTGTTCTAAAAATCCATAGAAGTGAAGGCTTGAGGGCTTTCTTACCTATGTGAGAATGATTTTATTTTTTACTCTTTTCTACTCTTATTGAACATCTAGACTTCACAACTTCCAAAGCAGGATGGCACAGTTGGCAGAATACAATGAAATCCATCAATGAAGTCCATGCAAGCACAGTGCGTTACTAATGGGGACTGCAGATGGGCCATGCTTTGAAACTCAGATACTCGAAACTTAAATACAAGGAGCTCATGAATCAGTTGTGATGGACTTGGCATGTTAGCTATGTAACAAAAATGGCATGTTTGCAGAATATTACCCATTTTGCCCCATGGAAATGCAGGTTTCTAAAAATGAACAATCTAATGAACGACTTTAACACGCACTCAATTTATCCTGTCTTGAGACTACTTGTGCTGAGTCAGATTCCTGCTAGGAACTGGCTGGGTTTCTGGAAGGAAGGTATTAAAGACTATGATAGAAGTTAATCCTTTCCATTTACACACGTTTTAAAGGCTGCTGCCAGCCACTAAGACATAGGCCAACACATAACATCTTTTCAAAAGGGAAAACTGGGAAAAAACATAATAAAGAAAGGAAAAGCCACAAATCGCAGCCCCTGTGTTAATCGTACTTTGGACAGCAGTGGCAACCAGGCTGAAACATGAACAGCCTTCATTCAGAATTAAGTCAGTTTTTCACTTCAAAACTTATACTTCAAATATCAGCGTGCTTACACATTGTCAGGACCTAAATATGGTACTTCCTGCCATTGTGAGTGCTAAGCAAATGGCTTCAGTTCGAATACATCAGCTGAAACAGTGTGTACTGAAGCCTTTCCTCCCAGCCCTGTGGCTTGCGGTGGCTGCAAGAGCCCCAGGACGGAGATGACTTCAATGGGCAGCTCTACCCCCACCACATCCAAAGCTGGGTACCGGACGCCCACGCCACCCGACGGTAACAATGGTCTTGAGGGACCTCTCCTTAAATCCTTCTGTGTAGCCAATGGCCAAAACGGCTTCCCTGCCGAAATCAATGGCAAAACCCCCATGGACAGCGGTGAGGCCAGGACATCACGTGGGGCACCTGGTGGAAGCCAAGACAACAGTGCCATTGCTTCGGCCACCTCAGAGAGAGTGGAAAACACCAAAAAAATTTAATAATGAAATCAAAAAGGGGATTTTGCTGTGAGGTCTTAAACTGAAAGAAAACTCCTTAAGAGAGTGATAAATATCATTCACAACTTTTATCTAAGCATCAGCTCAAAGTATTTCCTTCTTTTCTAATTAAAATAGGGATTTGAGTGCCAGAACAATGATCTGTAGTCAAAGACTCTCACAGATGGAGGGATCGCACCAACTCATTTCCTACTTAAACAATGAAATCAAACCAAGGTTTGGGAGACCAGCGTTTGTTGCTATTATTTGAGCTGGCACCACGCGCACTCTGCAGTACTTTGATGTGGCTGCCTTAGGCAGCTCATAACAGGAGTAATAATATTGTAAAATATAAACAATCCCAGTTAGCAGTTTGGGAAAGGAGAAGAAAAAAAACAAACAAAAAACAGAGCCCCTGCTTTTGCAGCAAGAACCAGCATACTGCCTTCTCCGCTTGCAGGGTCCAGTAAAACCAACCCCAAATTTTAATAGTGCCAAGCCTATGCTGCTGAACATGATGGAAGGGGAGATGGCTGCCAGCACGAGACCCCCCCTGAGCCAGGCGACTTTAGGTGTGGGGCAGCCCCAGCCCTGGGCATGCCCCTGGGGACAGGGACAGGCCAAGGACAGGCCGGGACGCGGGCCCATGGCCGGGCAGGGCAGGGCTGTGGGGAGCTGGAGAGCGGCCCTGCTGCGGCTTCGCTGGGGCAGGGGCTGAGGCCCGGGGGGTCTGACATGGGGTCCTGGGCCACAGGCAGGGCAGGGGGAGCCCCAGGGGGTGGGCAGGGACAGGCAGGGCTGGGGGTGCCCTCAGGACCCGGACACTGGGGCTGCACGCTTCAAACCCAAGACGAACACAGTCATACCCCAGAGTTACCCCAAGCGTCCCCCTGACTGGCAGTTAACGGGCTCTCCTGCTGACACGGGGGCTATAAAAACTTTAACTTGCCAATTAAAGTGATAATCATGAAGAAAACGTAAGTGCTGAGAAAATATTGCTCACATTCCAATGAACCCCTGACACGTAGGAGTAGATCATTTTTTAACTCATTTACTGCTTTTCAAGTGCACATTGCAATGAGAGTGAAAAAAGTGGGCATTGGAAAGAGCAGCAGAGCATCCCTAACAGCAAATAAACCCACATATCCCATGCAGTGTGACCAGCCAGGCATCCATCCTCTTAAACGAATGAAAAGCAAAACAGACATGCTGACCACTTAGGAGTACCGCTATTTTCCTGATTCTGCACCAGTTCCCTTTTCCCTCCTCACATCTCCTTCCCTTTCCTCCTTCCACTGCCATCCTGATCCAGCACCTCTTGAAATCAGCAGGCTTCCTGCTACTGCTTTTAATGGCCTGCAGTCAGACTCAGCAACACTTCAGGCCCTACCATTACAAGCAAACCCCACCAAGTAAGGAATTTCCATCATGAGATGTGATATGCATGGGAAGGCATGGCTGGCAATGCTCAGAGGCAAGGCCTGACATAGTTGAGTTGAACCAGGAGGTGGAACGAACAGAATGACTGAAATCACAGAAATCCCAGTTTAGCAGGGGAAGACATAGCCTGATCTTGAGATGGGAGGGCAAAACTGACATTGTTTTAATAACTGCAGTTCTACCAGGGACAAAAAAAAGCAGCACATGTCACAGAAGTAGAATAAAGTTAATGTTATTAATGCTAAGAAGCAAAGGGCTCCAACTGAATCCAAAGCAGTTATTGTTCTTTTACTACCAATCGCTGTGCTAAAAGCCTTTTGTATTTTAAAGCCTGAAGCCAACCTCACAAGCCTTTAAGATTCATTAGATCAAAGGAAATGGTTTCTAGAAAAACAGACAGATTTAAGGACATACCCAAACCTATCTATTTACAGGTCTAATCCTTAAGGCATTGATTGTATTACTTAGTCTGTACATAGACAATGATATTGGTGGTGCTGCTGCTCCAACTCCCTTATTAAAATACATTCAGATGGAGACCTAAACATTAAGAGTTGTGTTTTCTAGAAGTAAATTTTTATCTATCAAAAGCAGACAGTATTCCTCCCTTTAGCACATTATTTCCAGATAGATGGTGGGTATGATATCAAATGCTGGTCATAGAATATTCAACCTCTGAATCATAAAATGAGGATTGGTTTTAAGTAAGTCTGTTCAGTAGCTTAAGAGTTTATAAGCTTTAAAGAAGAGCGGTTTTTTTTTTTAATTTGGGGGGGGGGAAGATGGTGCCTCCTTAGCATTTATCTAGATTCCTCTCATTTAGAAATGAGTTAGCAGGAGGAATGTCAAGAGAAAAATCTAAGCACTGTCATATGCGTTGGCCAATTTTGAAAGAAAAATATCTCAATTCAACCAATTTTAACTGTTATTCTTCTATAATTTTTCACTTTCTTTGCAAAAATAGAAGGTACTATCACTGCCAGGTATCACTACCACTTCCAGATTAAACAGCAAAATCTACCAACACCTCCTCTGTAAAAATAGAGAATAAAAACTACGGAAGTACACAGTGAATGCCGCAGCAAAAATCCTTTGAGCAGGATGGAAAACTGCCTCTTTATTGCACTTACAGAAAACTTAGCAATATGTTTATCAGGAAGTCCTCTAGACAGACAACCCACCATTTCTTTATGTTTTGGGAGTCATTTTAAGGTGCTGAGATCAGTTCCAAGTAAATTCACCTTAAAAGGGAGACCATATGCTAATGTCTGTCCATTTTTGCCCAGTCCAAGTATTCAAATAGTAGTCAAATGCCCTTGGCTCCTAAACCAGAATCTGCATACATATCAATTAGATAGAAGTACCAGGGCTGTGTGTGTTGTTTTTTAAATGGTAGTTTAGTGCTTTTCATTTACTTTCTGGGCTGTGAACCTCTAGAGTTCAAAATACTAACGTTTACAACCAGACAAGCTAGTAACTTGCTTCTTTTTAAACAGGCAGAGCTGATGCTCAAATGAACATCCGACTCCAGTTTTTGGTGGTCTAAGATGGTCAGTAAAATCACAGAAGTTGGCAACGCTGCCCACGCTGTCAGCAAGCCATGAACCAAGGGCAACAGTTCATCTACCGTTTTACAAGGTCCCCCTCCATCAGTGTTTTTCCAAACAGCATCTCTCAAACAGTACAGCTTACGCTAGCACAAAACTAAAAAGATTAATCAAATAGCTGTTAATTGCATTCAGGGACAACAACATTGTAACAAATAAGATGAGGACAAAATGCTTTAGCTTAATTTGCACACTTAGCATAGTGTGCATGGCACACTTCATTTCTCCCATGCACAGCCTTCACTTGAAACACGAGGGCCTTACAGAGTACCCTCTCATCTTTCTGAGGCCACAACCTATTCCTAGGCTTCCCACTTTTTCCCCACATCAGACAGTGACAAAGGGTGAGAAAACAATCAAACTGTAATTTCAATGCAGATGAGGCAAGCAGTAGGATCACATGATTCGTTTTTACTGCAAAGCAATCTCTCTTAATGCTTCAGTGTTTTGAGCACAAAACTGTTTATGTGCTTGCAAAAGAAAACAAACATACAAAACAACCCAAGGGGAGGTCCCACCATAGGCAAAGAAATCTTTGGGACTGTGCCAAATGTTGTTGAGTGGCCATACTAGTTTGCTATACCTGTCCACCAACAGCAGACCTCTCAAGCATCTTCCTTCCCAAGAATTGGAAAAGCCCCGGGTCATGTCATGGAAAAGGGGATGCATCCCAGAGACTACGTCACTTGCTGTGAGAGGTGTCCCAGCCCTTGTCTCTGGTCTGCCACTGAGCAGACCCGCCTCTCATTACAAGTCTCCTGTTCAGTGGCATAACCCCAGCTGCACCAGAGCAGCCCCGTTCCACCAGACCCAACTGCTTCCAGTACATATGGTCGTTCACAGGATGCTGAAATATGTATGAAATACAGGCCTGGCTGCTAGGAAGCAGCAGGCAGAAGTCAGGCATGGGGGCTCAATGTAAAGTAAGTACCAGTCTGCTCCAAGCTAGGCAGAAATCACATAGGGCTTGCAAACCACAGTTTTGAAAGCCAGGCTATTCAGGCTTTCTCCAAAGCAAACACATTTGTTGCTAGGAATTCCACATCTAGTAGCACTGCCCCTGGGATAAAAATAAGATAGTCCCTTCACCAAGCTTGGAAGAGGTAACAAGGTATGAGTACTGGGAGGGAGTGCAGAATCAATTAGTTTGATGTTCTCACTCCTAAGCTAGATGACCTTAGCCATGCACACAGTCACAAAGGAGAAAAGTTAGCACCAATTTTCTCAGCAGTCCAATACAAAACCATAACCATGCTAGTCTTTAAGAAGAAAAAGCCGTCTGGCTTCCAGAAAACAATGGCAACCCACACCAAACATATACAGCCCCGTGCTGAAAGGCTGCAGCAGAGCTTCCAAACCCCACAGAAGCTCAGTTCAAGTCCTAGGCTGGCTTTAGGCCTGCACAAGGCTGCAGCCCCACTCTCCATGCTTGTTATCGTATTCCAAAATTGGCCATCCGCCTTCCTCAGCTATGAAAATTTGCAGACATTATCCTCACTCCCTCATTACTGCTGCATGCAGCCTAACAATCTCCCAAGCAAAGTTACCCTTTGAGGGCAAACACCCCCTTCTGAAAGGCCCTCCCACACGTCTCCTGTCATCAGAATGAGAAATCCAGACACACCGGTGACTGACTGCCAGTTGGTGGCTATTCTGCCATGGGACATGTGGTCTCATAAAGGAGTTCAGGCCATTCAGGCTCTAGACAAGCAATTCCTAGCTGCATACTGCAGCAAGTTGCCACATTAACATCACTAACATCACTTTTGCCTCCATGCCAAGTCAGGACAGACAATTTCTCCCTGCAGTATCTTCCAAAATGTTTCGAAAGGCAGGTCACGCTTAAGGAAACCCCCAACAGGGCTATAACCCCACTTTATCCATTTCTGCATCAACACAGGGACAAGAACACAACTGTGAAAGAGTTAATCCTCCCAATGTGCATATTTTTCTTCATTATACCTTAGCTTAAGTGGGGTAAAAGAAGGTAATTCTGCAGCACAGGTATATGCTAAGCCAAGTACTAAAGCATTTTTATCTCCAAATCATCCATTCCACGGAATTTGGTTTTTCCACACACTTACAGTTAAGGTGATTTGTTTCAGCTCAGTTGTTTTGTTTTGTTTTTAACATGAAAAATGCAAAACTGTAAAACTGAAGGTTTAGGAAGTAATTTATATGAAATAAAGTATCCTGCACTGTTTTAGTTTTATTGCTGATATTCACATGGGTTCCTCACAGCACATTTGTCAAACATTGCCCTTTACATTAAGGCTTTGGCAAGTATGATAAAATACAAACACAGGCTCTATAAAACCATATTCGCAGCACAAATTTACATTTATAGCACTTAATATAATTAATATAGAGGACAGCAACAGTAGGGTGCATATATTCTGTTTTCTTCAGTTGCTGAAATTGTAGCAAGAGCATGTGATTCCGAATGTCTGAGGGTAAAGATGTAAACATTAGCCCTTTGATACAGATAGGAGGAGGCTTGTACGTACTAACTGAGCTCATAAGACTCAGTAAGAAAATGAGTAAAATGAAACAAGTCGCCCGGTTTCTCAAGAAAAGAAAGATAACACTGTTCCCAAGCTCAATACCACTGATTAGCAGAGCATGCCCCCATTTACTGCTACTGTACAGCCTAGACATATATAGGCAAGTTCCATAATTAGTGTCCTCTGTTAAAAGGATAAAGTATACATTCATGTCAGAATGGAGGGGAGAAGAAGAGGGGTGGGGGAAGATACTTTTTCCATATAAAAGAAGCTACTGTGTTTAGGAGGCTCTCTGCAGACAGGTTCTGTAGGTGGCCATTTAAACAACAAAGGAAGTTCAAGGGTTCAAAACAGATTTCTGCTGCTTAATACCCAGAAATCTGCATTTTTAAACTCAAGTCTCCCTGCTGTGCAATTATGTATGAATTTAAGACTAGTCGTTTTCTTACAAGAGGCTCCGTTGTGCAAGCGGGAGACAAAATCAGGTCACTCAATCACAAGAAGTAAATTTCCCCCCACCAGCCATTGAACTCCAGAGACAGACAAAGAGGGAAAGGCAGATTTTATTCCCTTCTCAGACTAGTCCAATTTCTAATCATATCCTTTGGAGTTTTGAATACCCCTTCCCTTTCCCTTCAGAGCCAGGGACTAACATGGGAACCTAATTAAACCTTAAGTAGTGCCGTGTAAAAGACCAACACTGTGTTAAGATTTGACTGAAAGAAAAGATCAGCCAAGGCTGCCTCTCTAAAACATACATCCCCTGTTTAAAACAAGGGACCTGCCCTCTCTAAGACTTCTGTACCTATTCCAATCTCCTTCCCTTTCTTTTATTTGCCTTTGAACACTTCATTTAAAGTTGTTTCTTTCCTCTGAGACATTTCATATATCCACTCAGTGTGTTCACAATGGTCCATACGCATTGGAGGTCATGCCCTTCCAAAGCAAAAAGCCTAGAGAAGGAGAGTCTAATCCAAATTGCTGTGCTTTTCCCCATTCCTTACCTTAGCATCCCTCAAACTGGTAGCAGAAATTCCTCCAATTTCACCACGGCTTTGCATGGGCAAGAGAATCTACCACAGCAATGCCTGACCCAGGATGCAGCCTCCCTCACCCACCACCCTGTGATGAATATCCACACGTGAGGAACAGGAATATTTTACAGCTCTCCAGAGGAAAAAAAAAAAACAAAAAACCTATCTCCTGGTGTTGTACCAGAATTCAGTATTAGTGAACATCTCTGAGACAAAATTTCTATTGCTAAAACCAGCTGATTTCTCATATGCTTTCACAGAGAAACCAGTAATCAGGGCTAAGGCTTTTGCCAGAAAGACATGGCAAAGGAAGTACATCAGGCCTAAACCACATGCCTATGTGTGTTTTTCATTTGCTCCCAAACATTATCTTCTGTGTGATCATGAATGCAAAAAGATGTTCAGAAGAGCCAACCTGGGAAGAAATGACCTCCTTGACTACCTTGGAGGAGGTTACTCTCAAACCAGCTGGCAACAATTGCTTCTGTAGGAAAGATATGAGCCAGGTCCATCAGCTTTAGTTATATATTGCAGTTCTGCTCTGTAAACAGTTCCATTACACAGCACAAATTCTGGGTGTGCTGTCACTGTTTCACACAGGTTGGCTCTTCCAGGGCACCAAACAGTGTCTTATTTGCTTTATGAGCATTCATTTTTTAGTTTCTATATTAAAAATAAGTACTATCAGACATTTCTGTTTATTAGGCATTGAAAAAAATACCTATTTTCAGTGACCAGATGTCAACAGCAACTATACCTTGTTAATCAAAGCCAATTTGCAAAAGACATTGTTGCTGTGCACTAGAGGTGACAAAACGCATTCTGTTTAGTTCCAACACACGGAATATACTGCATTAGATCAAAAAGGAAAAACAAATCAGAAAATGTGTTTTCCTGCTCAGATTCTCTAACATAGCCCACAGTTTCAACCCTGACCCAGTATAGTTCAGTGCTGAAGAGCTGTGGACTAATTCATGGTTAGTGAGTCAAGCAAGAAAATCAATCACTGGATCACGGTAGTACCCTTTATCTGCAAATGAGAAAAAGCCCGGGTTTTGTCCTTTCTTTCCATATACAAATGGCTGCAAAGAATCTTTAAAGAGAAATTGAAATGTGTGAATAAATCCAATAACTGAAGATGTTACAATTTAAATATATGGATAGATATTTAACATACATCTATGGATGTTAGAAATAACAGCTAATGTTGCCATGCTCAAACTTTGTCAGACCACAGTCAGACAAGCTGCATGCTTTCCTAGCTCCTCAGCCCTTTGCCTTGCTGGGGTCACAAAGCTATTTTTTGTGAAAGCAGATAAAATAAAGGGAAGGAGAATTTTGAAAACAATCTTTTTTTTTTTCAGCCTGATTTACCACTTTTCTCTCTGAAAGAGGCACTAGTGCATAGTCTACTGAAACCAACCCTTTTCTTCACTAATTTTCTTCCTAATTTATGGAGGAAGTATTCTTCTGCCTGCACAGAGCAGGTACCATAGACTGCGTTCAGAGGGAAGAGCGATCTCAGCAGAAGAGCTATTAAACATCTATGTATGACTTCTCCTGAAGTGTTCTCCTGAAATAAAAGCAAACTCCAACACTACAGGCCCACCGGCTGCTTTTTGAGCAAATGTCCCTCCAACGCTAGCTGGGGGCCTGCATAACAACTTCTCTCTGAAACCTTCATCCTCCAAGCACTTAGCAAGCCCCATTTTTCTTTGAATGCATTTCAAGGTCTCCTCCTCTGCTCGAAGCACACTGGACAGCTTTTCCATCAGCCCATTTTTTCTAAGAAAATGAAAGTTACTCACCAACTACATATCCATCTTTTCCTGTGTGGTACGTCCTACTGTTGTTGAACCCAGTGGTCCCCCCAGCAGTGGGGGGGCCTCACAGGTCAGATGTAGGCATGGCACAAATGAGGGGACTAAAAAATTTAGCTCTGCCAAACCTATGCTAGCTTTGGGACTGCAGCACAAACATGCATCTCCAAACACAGAATCAGCAACATCTAGCTGGTGTATTAACGCTGTGGTGGAGCCAGCACTGCCAAAGCCAGAGGCAGGGACAGCCTGAAGGATAAGGAAAGCATCAGCTGTGCTATTGGCAGCTCAAGGAAGGAAATGGTAAAACAAGGTGAGAAACTGGACCCAGCCAGGCCCAGGACCCACTCAAAGCTGTTTCGTGTGAGGCACGTGACTGCAAAAAGATTAGGAACTATTAGATGGAAAAATAAAAAGCAAGCCCAGCACTAGGAGTTCAGATGATAAATCCTTCCAGACAGAACCCACGCACCACTGTTCTTTCTGTCCGATCTCCTGTTACAAAGGACTGAAGCCACAAAACTGCTCTCGGATCCCACGCATCTATAGTGAACTAGCTCCTCTTTGAATTCAATTTCAGCAGATATTAAAAGGAAGGGATTTCTCTTTCAGCTTGTTAGTATTTTCGTCCCATTTTGGAATTTGTCTATCATTTTTATCTTTTGATTTAGAAATGTTAATAAAGATTGATGATCTCCCTGAGGAAAAACAGGTGAGGAGACAGCACATGCTGGATTATATCATCCCAATAAATCTTCCTTTCAAAACAAACACAGCTTTCTCTTCTTGCAAAACACTGTTCTTTAAAGACTGTGCTTTTGTTTTTTAATAAAGAAAAAAGTCTTTCAACTGTGTTAACGATTAGCAAATGAATATGGCAGCTAACCAAGATGCTCAGGCCTGTAGCTTTAGTTGCTTATCAGATTAATACATATAAAGGAAGGATTCTGTAGTCTTCGCTTACAATGGCTGAAGTCATTGGGATTAGATGGCACCGTGAGGAAAGGCTGCAGCACTGAGCCCAGAGAGATAGGGAGGACGGAGGGAGAAGCTGAGGAGAAAGGACCTCCCAGAACACATACACATAAGGACACTGCTGTCTGTAGCCTCCTTTGAGTGGTGAACAATACAGAGAAATAAGAGTTCCAGAAACAGCTTATAAAAATAATTAGTGGCATGAAAAGATCTACAGATGGAAAGAGACTGAAGAGGTCTGATGTGTTTAATTTAGATATAAGGGCACATGAAAGAGGTACACAAAGTAATGAATAGCACTGAGAAAGAACTCCGGGATTCTTTAATCATGCAGTGTTGTAATGCAAGAACAAGTGGGTATTCAGAGAAATGAAACCAATTCTAGAGAGTTCCCAGGCAATGCACAGGTAACCTGCAGAGCTGCTGGCCATGTTTCATCACCGAGGCTGAGAATTTAGGAAGAATTTAAAAAAAAAACAAACCCCCCCCCCCCCCCCCCCCCAATTAATAGTAGCATGTGCAATAACAACATACAGAGTGAAAAAACAAAACATAAACTGATGCTTCAAGGGACCTGTTAAAACCAAGCCTTCCTTCTCTAGGATAAAGCTTCATGCGTGGGCAGCTGTTACTACTTTTTACTACGGTACTTCTTGCACTTTGCTTGAACCATCTGGTACCAGCCATGACTTTTCTGATCAAAACTATTTTCCTGAGTATTTGAGGATTGCCGTGAGGCTCATAGTAGAAAGAATACTCTTTATCCCCACTGAGCCCTCTCCCTGTGCTACCTCAGCCTGCAGCAGCCCAAGCCTGTGATGGGGGAGACCCTGGGCTGCTCCCACCGCTGTTACAGCAGGAACACTAACATTGCTGTGTGGTTGTTTCCATGGCCCTGGAACACCTCCACGGAGGCACTTCATACCCCCTTCAGCAGCAACAAGGCTGATTACAACATCCCAAACTGGCTGTCATCCTCAGGCATTTTCACAACTACTGGAGGGGGTGCTCATGGACACAGGTCCCCAGCATTTCTTAACAGCTGATAAAATGGGGAAGCTAATCTAGATCTCCTGCCACAGGGCACAGCTGCAGAGCCCTCCTCAAGCTGTAGAAGCAATTTAAAAAGTGTCTGGGTGGACACAGGGCCAGTGGTCAGGGCTGATTTCCACAGTTGAAGAAAACCAGGTTCTCCCCAGGGAAATGGGCAGAGGAGTCAGTCCTGCACCACATCAGCACCAGGGGAGCAGGGAGCACGGGGCAGAAGGGGCACACTTGGTACAACTCAGGCCATAAGCAATGGAACAGCTTTTGCCTCCAGAGGGCAGAAAAACATAAATGGAAACAATCCAGCTTGCTGTGACTGCTCCATATGCCCGCTCTTTTTAGCGAGCTCCCTCAGAGAGGGAAAGAAAGAAAAAAACCCAGAAGTGATTCATGAGGGCGTGAAGCTTTGTCCGCCTGAATAATGAACTAACGGTTGGCCTTGCTGACAGCCCCGCGTCCTTTTACAATCTCATCAGTCTGCGCTTTGTTCTCAGGCCCCGCTCAGCCATCAGCTGAGGAAGTTCATCTGTCTCAGCAGTATGCGGTAATGATAGCAAGGATTAAATACCACTTACGTGGAGGTACAAAAGGCCAGTATAATTTTATATGAGGCCAGACAGTGAGTTTGTATAATTCCAGTTTTCACAGAGCTTTTTCTTTCCAGCGCGTCCCCTTAAAAAAAACTTTTTCCCGTCACTTAATTCTCTCACTGGAGAATGCCAGCGCAGCTCCAATTATCAGTGAGACAATCCAAAACTAAGTTTGCTGTCAAACTCAGACCCAGGCTAAGGCTTCAAGAGAAAAACTCTTATAAATGTCCTCACCATGCAATCATTTAAGGACAGGGTAGAGGGTTTGTTTTGTGTCTATCCTGTTGGTTTTTTTCCCCCCCTCAAAAGCCCTTACTGCTCTATGTTTTGAAGAGTTTCCAGATAAGAACATCTGTTTTTAAATAATCTCAGTGCTGCTTTGGAATTTCTACAGTGTACGACACAATCAGCTGTTTTTTATCAACTTATTTGTTTGTGCAACAGCATTGGTGAATGTTCATCCATTCATCGCTGCACATCAAGCAACTGGGGCAGATCCAGTAGCAGGAGTGTTCAGTGCTTTCCAATTCTGGTACATCAGCACTAACTAGTAGCTGAATCATGCTTGCCTTGCCTGAGCAGGTACTCATTGAAGACAAACACACACACAGAGAGTAGCTTACTGAATCCTCTTTCCTCCACATTTTAACAGCTAAAAACTGAGCTGAAAACAAACATCAACAGCAAGGCATTCACAGTGCAGCTGAATCCTCCTTCCCTTTACTCCCTCATCTCCAAGATTCTTCTAAATCATGGAAAAATGCCCTTTTCCAGGGATACCCCTGCAACATGAGTACAGGATGGAGCTGACCCACGAGGACTCCTGTAAACAGATTTTACACTACCATCCACAGCTCTGCAAAGCTTTGAAATACCATCCTAGAAGCTCTTGGGATTTCTTGCAGACTGTGAGCTAACAGTCTCTGACTGCCAAAGAGCTGAGGGGAGGGGGGCAGAGCAAAGCAGGGTCCCAATTTCATAACGTGCTGTGCACCCCTTATCTCAGCTCACTACTTGAAGCCTTTGGTACATGACCCTTCTGTTGAGGATGGATGGAGGATACTAGGTGTCACTATCCAATCCACAGGACAACAGGGCAGGAGCAATGCTGAGACCCGTGGGTGCAGGGTGTGCCACCAGCAGCCATCGAGGACCAAAAATGAACAGTTTCATCATTTCAACAATGTGCATGTTACCACAAAAGGGGGAAAGCCCCTTTACTGTGCTCGGTCTGACTGACAGCCTACTAAAGGCAAGTGGGGTCTGTCTTCTCTGCAAGTCTTACTAATGGCTCAGAGCAGTGGAATTGGTGCCTATCCTCTTAAAGAATGAATGAAAAAGCATGGTCCTTGAAGTTTTTAATCATGGCACCTCAAGCTCTTAAATGCTTCAAAGACTGGATTATAGAGGGATACACAAAAGGACTAGAAAATCCCATGGAGTCCAGTCTGATCTCTGCAACTATATTCTGTAACTACCCCTTTGACAGCACTATCCTATCTGATATGATTTTGACTCTTTGCAGTGACTGGATACGGACAAGCTGCTTGGCTGCTGTGAAGATGCTGTGCGTGATGGAGTGTGGAGGTGTTTCAGTGAAAGGCAGGTCTCAATTTGTCCTACAGTGCCTGATGATCTTAGAAGCACACATTAAATGCAGTTTTGAAACGTCTGGACCACAGCACTATTGCTGTCCCTGCTGGAAACAAAAGCACCTTGTAATCATGCCACAAACTGAGAAGTTTTATAGCAAGCCCTCTCCTCTCCAATCTCCCACTGTAAACCCAAGAATGGGGATCTCCACCTCCACTAAAATGAACAAAGCTGTAGATCTGGGTTTAAAAGGTAAGGGGGATCTAATTACACTTTACAAGCCACCTGCAGATCTTGAGTAAACTACTATTTAATTGAATCATTCTTCTGAAATTTTCTTTAAAGAAAAAGAAAGATACTGACTCATTATGGTTTCTTTGATCCTTTCCAACACAAGCAGCTATATGAAGAAAGCAATTTTCCTTCCCTGGGTCCTCCCCTATTTGTTTCCCATAGCATCAGCCTGCTCCAGCAGGCAGTCCCCGCTTGTGCCATAACCACTTATCTTGCCCACATTCTCTTTTAAAGACACAGCAGTTCTGATCAAATGCCATCAGCACTACTAATGAGGTAGGTCTACTATCATGGCTGGGTAAGCCAAAATGATTTCTAATGTCTACCAAGGCACAGCAAAGAACTACCATGTCAAGACACTGCTTGTGACTTCCCCAGCCTCTACTAGCATTTTGGGAAAGGGTTGACTCCTAATATACCCTGCTCTGGCCACATACACTCAGGAATCCCAATCAAACTTAATGTTCCCCAAATCCTTTTATGCTGGAGCATCTCTTTCTTGAGAGACTTCATACTTATATGATCATTTAAATATTCTTCTGCAGGTGAATGGTATCTACACTGCCTCTTCTGTGCTTATGAACTATGGAGGAAAGGAAGTATTAGTTTAATAATGCACTAAGGTGATGGTAACAAAAGCAAAGCTACAGCTTTCCATAACGTTAGATTTACTATATTAAGCTTTTAATACTGCAAGAGATTAACAGTGACAGATTCTGTTGTAGACTAGCAAAAGCTATTGCAATTCTTGCAACTTTCACATTAATCACATTTAAACATGCTGCTAACAGATGGGCATCATGGAGCGCTAGGTCTCTCACAAGCCAGTATTAACAAAAAGACTGTCTAGGAGATCTTGTGGTTTCTGCAGTTCAGAGAGACTGTATATGCAGGCGCTTTATTATTGTTTTTGTTGTATATTATCTATGATTATTAGAAAAGCTCAAGTTAAATAGATGACAGACTTCAGCATACATGAGTGGGAAGAGAAAGGGAGGGGACAGAAAGAATCAAAACAAGACCACCCACATGAAGTTCCTCTAAGTCCACATTTCACAAGCATGATCATGATTTTTCCACTACACAGGGAAAGCCTTAGAATCTGCACTGCAAGTTTTCCTCTGACACCACTACCCACACAAACCTTTTCCCAAAGCCCAGATGCCAGCCCAAGCTGTGAAAAGTGAGCTGCCAGACACTGGCCTGGCTGGACAGAGAATGACAATCTGTCCTCCCCTTTCATTAGTGCAGATGTCAAGCTCAGGTGGCCCTTCCCGACTGAAGTTGGGAGAGCACCTGAAAAGAACCACAGCATTAGCACTCGGCAGCCAGATAGAACATATCAGACTTTTATTAAACTTCCCAGAACCATTTTTTAATTAAATCAAGTCCCAGGACAACCATGTCTTTATGAGACTGTAATTAACCAGGACACATTGTCTGTAATGTAAGAAAGCTCAATCTCTTCTACAAGCCAGGCCTCAAAATAAAGATTGGCAACTGCAAACTTAGCCATCCTAAGGTTAATCCTCACAGGGCAAAAGCTGCAGTTCTCTGTAATGAGTAATCCTGCTTGCTGAGGGAGGACTGGAGAATCCCACCTGGGGGTACTGCCTTCATCAGGAAGAACCACACGGGACCTGGAAGCATTTGCCCACGAAGGACAGAAGCACTCTTGATGTGGAAGGGTCTCAGCCTCACAAATTGCTTGTCATTCACAAAACAGGTCTGTGTACGTGGGGTACCTGTACAGTATCTAGTACCACACAACCCAGCTCGTCTTCACTGCTTGTGTGATAGCACCTCTAAGAAGGGATGGGCTGTCACCCTGCCACAGAGCTGAGGAACAGAGGCTTACAGAGCCCGCGGTGGTACCCACTTCACACCATGATATTGATAGAAGTTCAGGGACTCATGCAATCACGCAATCTAGAAACTTTCTCTGCTCAACAGCAAGAGACAGGCTCACCTTTGAATGGGATGGATGACCCAAAGTTGAGAGTGCTAAAACTTGGTTGTATCTGAATCCCACCAACAACCTTTGCCCAAGCCCCTGTGAGTCAGTGGATGAATCCAGGTCTCCAAAGCACTAATATATTTTAGCTGCTGGGCCCTCTTCCTCCTCCTCAGCTCCAACCTGTAGAGCTGAACATCCTCAGCCCACTCAGGAGGGACTCAGCACCTGTATGGGTCTGGGTCTCCTCTACGCATTTACCAGCTATGTAGAGAGAGCAGCTGAGTCCACCTAAAAGCTACCTGCTATGTTTTCTCATAAACAAAATGGTGTACACAAGGCCCATCGGCAGGCAAATAAACAGAAAAAAATACTATAATTCCCATGCCGCTTTCCAAATTGTTGGGAGGCCAGCTGCCCTGTGGGGCCACATCTGGGCAGGGCTGCCTCTGAAGGGGGTGAGGTCCCACAGCTATGGCCTGTCAGGAGTTTCCTCCAAACCATATCACACCCCATGATACACAGGGGTTGCTCGGGATGGAAGAGATAAACTCCTGTCTGGACAGTTAGATGGCAATTCAATCTTTAAGCTAAGACCTATACTGTAACACTTGTTCCAAGGGCTGCAGTGGTATTGAAAACGTTTCACAGGCTTCATCCTAGATAAATGTGGCTGCTGGTGAGCAAGTTTCAGTGTTACTCAGCCTGTAGCACCCTGCTCTAACACACACCACTGTGCCCACGAGGGACACGAAAGAATTCAGTGCTGCTCCACAATGGAAAACTCCCCTGGCAGTGAAAAAGGGAGACCCTGGTCTCTGAATACCTTCCTGAGGTGGCTCTTCTCACAGCTTCACCAAGAATAACATGCACTCTCTTTGTTTCTTCTTTTTTTTTTTCCAGTCATCTCCCCACTACGCATACGCAACACCATACACAGTAACATTATGGAAAAATGACTACCTTAACTTTAAGGCTTCTTCAGCAGAAATGGAGATCGAAGCAGAGGAGGGTACTTAGGGACCAGCAGAAAAATAACCTCCTTTTGATGCAGCTTGGTCAGGATGAGCCTGATCCTCAGATTCAGGCCCACTGCATGTAGAGGCCAGAAGCATCCGGGTTATTTTAAACAAGCCATGTTGCGTAGTACAGCTTCTACAAACACCAGTTCAGCGAGTGGTCTTTCAGGAACGACAGAGACTGCCTCCTCACCCACTCTTTTCCTGCTGCCAACTCGTCTCCCACGCACCAACACCATCCCGCTGGAGGCTGCACAGCGCCCAGGCAGGGCAGCACGAGCTGCCCGCCAGCTTTACACACGGGAACATGTTGCCTTGGAAAGCAGCTAGGTTGCAAAGAGGAAAAGGAGGAAAAATGTCAGCCACTCTGCATCCCCGAAGCTGCTAAGCAGCACGTCAAAGACGGGGAGAAGAAGGGGAGGTGGGAGACACAACTCGCTATAAATGGCATATGAAAGCAGGAAGGAAAAAGGCTGCAGGATGGCAGACAGACCTCTGAGGTGGTTTCCTGATCAGTATGACATCAGACTCCTCAGACCCCAAACTCACAATGAGAGCTGCAGAGCCACATTCCAGTGTCCACAATGTGCCTGGCCAGGACTGCACTGGCATGGGGCTTCCAGGGAGCAGAGGTTCACGTGTCACTCACAACTGACTGCCACAACTCCAAAACATAGCAGGAAAAAGGCTGTACAAATTTGAAAGAAAAATTCAGGTGGGCTTCCACAAGCCCTACAAAGTTGTAAAATGTTCCTGTAGTGCTATCAGGACACAAAGTAGTAGAGACAATTCTGTATTATGCAGATGAAAATATTATTGGTATATAATTTAACATCCTCATACCCAAGCAATATGATCTGAAAGAAAAAACAAGAGCTACTTTGACACAGCAGATGTATCTTGGATGAAGAAATATTGAAGTATTGGCCAGAGTTTAACTCAGTCAGCTCCAGCCTTCAATACTAGAGTGCTTAATTATGCTATCCAGCATTTAGCTCTAGGGCTGTCCATCTGGCTTACACCACTAGAATCAAGAAGCTACAGAAGAGCAGACTGCAGCAAACAAGGTCAGCATGTGCCAACTTCTGTAGAGACATATTTAAAAAGCCCAAGGTTGGGCTGTCTCAAAAGGGAACAAAGGCAGGGGAGACATCTCTCTGCAATAATAAATACAACACATTCCTTCAGTGAATCTGCAAAATACACTGTAGACTTACATCACTTTACCTTTCACTTACCCATCTGTTCTCTTGGAAGAATTAATTTCATTAACTTGGCTGAGGTTTTCTATGTTTTATTTTATTTTTAAACCCTTGCTGTAATACAGCAGGGGCAATTCATTCAAAAGCAAGAGCTTTATTCTTGCAAGTACAACCAAACAGCATAATTCACACATCCCCAAGCTAGATGTACCTCACTTCTGGGGCAGAATCACCCATTACATCCAGCAGAAGAGTTTCCATCAACACCATCACAACCTCTCGAGTCCAAACTAATCTTCCACTGTGAGAGGGAGGGGATGGGAAGGAAGTGAACTCAACCACAAGATGCTTTTGGATAAAGACACAAAGTCAAAACAGGGAAAGAACAAGAGACATGAATTACATTGAATTTTTACCTGTGTAACGAGAGCTGTAGTACTGAATATTTTCTCCCTTGTTTGACCAGGTTGTTGCTGATGTGGCTGTAAAACTCTCCTCCCCTTTATTAAGCTGTTCTAATTTCAGTGACCAATATTATCTTGTCCAATCTTTCCACTGGTCTTCCTCCTTCATCTAGCTGTGTGGTTTTGCATATAGATATATAAAAAGGTGTTCTTCTTCTAGTGACATGCAGAATTTTGAAGAAGAAGATGCTATCCAAGCCTCTTCTATTTCAACTATTGTTTGTAAAGGTCTGGACAAAATTGGGCACAGTAATTTACTTTATGGTAACAGAACCTTTTAGTCTCACAGTCCAACACGCTACTTATCAGGTCAGCTCTAGAGCCAAACAGGAAACAAAATTCCAGAAAGGAAATAAATAATCACCCTGAGTTGCGATATTTTGCAGCTCTCTCTCATTTCCTTTAACAAATTGCCATTCTGCTGGGTTCTTAGAGACAAGCAGATAAATGAAAAATACTTCTAATCTACATTAATAATTTGTGTTAAGTTCCACTTGGGCAATTTCATAAACGAATAGCTGCATTATAGCTGCTGAAGGTAGCTGTAACCCATTCACTCATTTACAGACCCAGTACTCCTCAAACAGGGGTGCTCAATTCCATAGCATACCTGTAGGCAGATGATTTTGGATCTGATACAGAATTGCCCTATAAATTTTGCATTTATTGACAGAGGTCCCTAAAAAAGTTTACAGTGCAAACTGGGTAAATAACCTGGGTCGTAGTTTAGATAGGCAGCCAAGCGTCAAGGGGAACTCTAAGCACAGGTGCTGCAGCTCTGCTTCAGCCTCTCTCCTCGTCCTCCTCTGTCAGACACGGGCAGTCAGCCTCATCTGCAGTCAACCTGTGGTCAAGGCTGCCATCCTAGCTCACCTCCCAAGCTCTTCAGCTAGTTTTCTTCAAACAGATCTGGTCCAGAGCACTGCAGTGCACGGTGCACGAGGCTGGCAACTGCACATCTGTTTGTACAACACAGCTATCTTACCACAGCCCTGCTACCTTGCTGTGTGGGGATGGGTTGCACAGCTGGCTGATAGCAGATCTATTGCTGCCTGGGTAGCCCCGTGCCCCAGGCAGTGGCCCAGCCCCACAGCCCTGCCCTGGGCACGTTGGCTGGCCCAGGAGTGAGCAAGAATGAAACTGGAGACATCTGCCTGCGGACTAGCGTTGCTTTGCCACTCTGGCTTAACTTCCTGCGGGCTCCGGGAACCAACTGACACCAGCTAACAGTGATGGAGAATTAACAGTAAATCTTCAGGTAAGCCTCCTAGTCTCCATTGGGAGGATTTTGTCCAGAACACAGCTCATCCAACCTCTGTCTGGGCACCAAGGCTGAATCAAGCCTGTGGCAGCTGTAACAGAGGCCAAGAAATATTGCTGAAGTCATGAAGTTGCGATACTTATTTTAGGCTATTAGCAGAGTAATGACAAGATGATTGCCACAAAATACACGTCAGCTAGGGTGTAATTTGAAAGTAAAGGAACTTAAATCAGTGATTTTAATGTGCCAGCGACAATGAATGCATTTACAACATCTATTAAAAGCAGGTTACGTTAGGGGGAGTGGGTTAATTAAATCCTAGCAGGTTATCAGTAGTTTATTAACTGAACAAGACAGCATGACATTAAAGATAATCAATGAAGAATAAACCACAGTCCTAAAAATTAATACTGTTCATTCTCACAATAAGGGCGGGTTTGCCTTTACCATTAACACAGAGGTAAAAGCGTAGCTGCATCCTCTGCAGAAACGTCATGAAAAGAAGAGCAAAGGATAGGATGGCCCAAAAGGAAAGTCATTCAAGGCATAAGTTTCAAAAAAAAAAAAAAAGAAGATTAAAATTGAAAAGAAATAATCAGTAATTCTAGAGGGGAAAGAGGAATACGAACAAGCAGTTTTGCAAGCAGCGGAACTAATGAAGCCTGGTTTTCTCTAGCTTTTATGTCATGCAAAGGACTTTCACATTGAAGAAAATGTGAGCTCCAACTGGAGCACTTTTTTTTATTGGGTTGGAATATTTATATGGGATTCTTTCCCCAGTGGATTTTCTAGTGTCTAATAAAGAACAAGCCCTTCCTTCAAATGCAGCAGGAAGAGTCTGATCTCTCCTCTACGTGGCAGCCTCTTTTATGATTCCTACACCCTGGCAATGTAGTTGAAATTGTAGCTGAATAACAGATACAAAATTTCTGAATGGCTGGTGTGAGATACACCAGCATGCCCACCCCCTCCCCTGCTATACGTGCACAGAGCATGCTATTCCTTAATACTTGTTTTGATAAGAAACAAGGCAAAAACCGGTGTTGTCAGAATAACCCATCCTATAGGGAAAATTTAACTTTGGCATGCTAACTGTGTGCAAGACTTCAGGCAATTTGCTGCAGAGACCAAGACTTCAGGTTCCTGCAGCAATACTTGCTGCAGCGGAGCAGAGTGAATATGGGAGGGGAGGCTGGATCTCTTAAGCATGCTGAGATAGGAGCCCCTGTGACGATGTTAACTGCTGGGGTACAGGACAGCCAGGGGAGCCGTGTTTAGCACAGCCTAAAGCAGCAGAAGCCGTGCTATGCAGCCAGAAGAGTCTTTGGGTAAGTATGAGAAATTCATTCCCCCAAAAACAAGGACAAAAAAAAAAAAAGAAAAAAGATGATGCATTCAAAACTTGGACTGTGCAGAGCTAGGTAGCCTCCAGGGTAAGACCTGAGCATGTGAAAGTCAGTGGTCAACCCATGATACATACTTTTCCTTTTGAGAAATGAATTAATACATATCTCTTGACTATCCTCGTGTACACAACACTTCACCAAAAGCTGCTTCATCAAAGAAAAGACCATGCCTATGCCAAGAACTGGCCCTCTTTTTCCTACAAGTACATAAATAAACCTTACAGGGCGAAAAAAATGGAGCCGAGTAGTACCTGCTCTTTGGACCCACTCTCATTTGCATGATAAATGTTTAACCATAATTAATCTCTCATTTCACTTAAAATTAAATCACCCCTTATCATATCTCACTAAATACTGGATGCAGTGAAACATGTATACCATCTTACAAAATGTTTGCCCATCAGCATCACAGTGAGTTACTGCTGCTTATTCTGAGCTTCCTCATCAATAAGGTCTGACTTCTGCCATCATGTGCAGTCACAGACCATCCAAAGAGAGCAACGCTTGGTAATACCCTTTTTGGGGGGAAGAAAAAAAAACAAACCAACAACAAAAACCAGGCAAAATTGAGCATGCACAGAGAGCACAATTTTGTCTTTAAAGCAATCCAAAGCCTGTGCACACAGATGAATTTTTCAGTGCACCCCACATATTTCACTCCTAAAAATGCCCTGATTCTGCAGCCAGTGGTACACACATCTTCAAGGAGAAGGATCAGCGCCTTTCCCCCCCAACTTGCCCTCCATCCAGGCCAACTAACTGTCTTTTCAAACATTGTCAAGCTAACAAAAAAAACTTTGAGAAGGCAGGGGGAAAAGCTGCAGAGGCCTGAACAAGCTATGCATGTTTACAGCACAAACACACTGCCCTATGCTCATTCTCCTTAACCACATGTACACGCTAGCAAGACGGCTCCTCCAAACTTTCTCAGGGACTCGGTCTGAGTGGCTATAGTTCAAAGTCCAACTGCCTTGGCAGCTGAAAAGAAAGAGAAAACCACAGTGGCTTTGTAAGAATTACAGTGATCCTATTAAAAAAAAAAAAAATTCATTCTTTGCTGAGACTTAACATGGCAGTGCCACGCAGCACTCACTGAATCCTGCAGCATTTCAAGCACACAGCTCCTGGTGTAATTAAACCACAGGCTTAATTAGGTTCCCATCACTATTGCTTTCTTCCTGCCTTCAGCCAAAAAGGTATAAGAAAAGACTGTCCAATACAGATACTGCAATTTAAAGTCTTGAGTTAAGAACACAGTGGGTGTATATCTGCTATAAAATCTACCCTAAAAACATGCCAGTTGTTAAACTAAGCAGTGCATTAGAAGCAGTTAGATATAATGAGAATGTAAATGGAAAGTATTCTAGGGAGATATTTCAGCTAAAAACAGCACATACTGTATGCTATCTTTTATTTTAATCATGCTCTAAGCCCTGCCTTTTTGAACTTTTTATAAATTCTGCTATCTCCCTTTGCAGTTACTTACATATTGGTATATAAATTCAAAGATGAGAAGCAATTAGGAGTGAAGCAAAGACTCCCTCTCTTGATGCTAATACATCAAAGGAAGTGAAAAAACCTCCCCCCCCCCCCCCATACACGCTGGGTAACACAGAGAGTTTCTGCTCTTCACAGCCTAATAGCTCAAGTAGTTCCAATCGAGAGTCTGATGTCAGCCTCTGATTACATGGAGATGCCAACTGATTGGAAAGAGCAGCTTCTGAAAATCCCAGCTCTCTGACTCAGAAGACCACACAACCCTCAATGATGCTTTTAAAATGCATATGTTTATTAGTCACATCAGCTGGTCGTATATTTTTTTCCCCGCTTTGGGCATCAGAACATTGCTTTTAAGAGTTCCCTGGGGGTCTCTGCTTGATTTGGGTACAACATGTCTAGGCATGTGTGAAGGAAATATGTCAGATTAGGGGCTTTTTTAAACAGCCGGCGCTCGCCTGCACTCGATCTCTTTTGCTATCCAGTTCGGAGAGAGGAAGAGCCAGGTGCTGCCTTTAAACAGCCACTCTTAAGAAGTCTGCCTTTGCCAGAATGGAGAAGGAGAGGTTGGGACCGGCTCATGCCAGGGAGCACTAAGGGCCGGCTTCCCCTCTTTTCTCCCCACCTTTGCACATCTCTGCCAGACCAGCCATAATCTGATCTGTGAAATTGAAGCCACAGAACAGGTAAACCTACATAAGAAATGTCAACAAAACCCAATTCTGCTGATCCAGAACAGCAGTTGAGTGGCACAGTTACACTGGATATTTGTATTTGCTTCCTGCAAGTCCTTCCCTCAGTCCAAGGACATTTGAGAACTATGCAAGAGTGTTTTGGAAACACTCCAGGCCCTTCATCTTTCATAATGGGAAACTACCATCTTGTATGCATGTGAAGCAACAGGTGAATGACCTTGCCATGCTCTCAGTAAGTTATCAGAGTCTGCTTATTTCTTAATCTCCAGATCTCTCCTGTATCAGCAGGGGAACTAACCAAAAGTAGGAATGACTCCATTGATTTCACTGGAACACGCACCTCATGTTTCCATATGAACACATACTTTAAATTACAGTAAAGGGAAGCAGGAAAGCCAATGCTTTAGCCTCCCGCTCCTTTCGACTCTGCTAACACATACTTTAAATTACAAAATAAAAATTACCACTTTAAATAGAAGCATGGAGTTTTAAAGGGGCTGTGGGAAGTATTTCTGTTAAACCATCAGATCCAGAGTAAGTCTAAGTCTCTTATGGGCCTGATGCTATCTTCTCTGCAATTTTACTCCCATGTAAAGGACCCCTCATTGGTCTTTAAAGGAGTTAAGCCATTTGCACCAGGATTCCTAATAAACCTACTGGACACCCTTGCTTGGCTCTTTAGTATGAACCAGAAAGAAGTTCCACTAATGATTATGAGATTACACAGCTATATAGCTGCAGTGAGGTGGGAATGCAGCTTTGAATATGTTTGGATATTAGGCCTTTTGACTGACAGTCTCTTCATCTAGCAAAAAAATCCCCAAACAGTTCAAACCTGTTACATCAGTTTCAGTACTAGCTGTGGGATGAAAAGCAAGGAACTACAGAACAGCAAAGGCCTTCTATATTGTACGGATGGAAGACCAAGTAAATGAGATTCAGCAGATTTTCTTTAGATTTACATCTATATAACAGGGAATGGCTTCAGAGGAAAACCACAGCTGTCTACTGTTCACCTGTTACCCAGTCGTGCCAGGTAAAGGCTAGTGAGTCCACCTGAGCAATGGGGTCTTAGAGTCTTTCCACTAAGAGTCTCCCTGACCTCAGTGGGACAAAGGATTTTAGACTCTGCTTTTGCCTGCAAAGAGGCCAGAGCCTGTTTTCCACAAGCGGACATGACTGAAGGTGACGACGTCCAAAGCTTTACATCCCTGCCAAAGCCACCTGACAAATTCCATGCCGTTACCATCTATCACTTACTAAATGGATGAGACAAAAAATCTCTCAAGCCCAGCCTCTGAATGGTCACGTTCTTGTGTAAAAGGTCTTCTATCGCTATTCTGTAAACAAAGATAAGGAATCTTTCCCCTAAATGACAGTACTCTAGCTAATGGTGCTCTAGCAAATGTCACAGTAAGGTGGGGATGGGATCCTTACCTGAGCAGGTTTTTCTTCCTCTGTTCCTTTGTTGTTGTGACAGCAGTAAAGGGAAGCAGGAAAGCCAGTGCTTTAGCCTCCCGCTCCTTTCGACTCTGCTAACTTGCCATCAACCCTCTGCATTTAGAAGAAGCCAAGCACTGAGGAAATTCTCCAACTTTCCCACACCCACAACTTGGGCTATTTGCATTCATGGGCAAACTACAGTCAAGAGCACCAGAGAGGCGAGTTCTTTAACCCAAACGAGTATGCAGCAACCAGCACAACACCAGAAAACCATACCTGGGAAGTATAGCCAAAAGCCTTTCTCCTTTTCCAAAAGGACAAGTGAAGAGGATGTGTCATTCCATTTGGGCAGGTGCAGGACACAAAGCTGAAGGCAATGGATTACTACATCCAGCATACAACTCTGCTTTTCTACAGAGGTTTTATTCTGCACCCAACAAGGATTTGCCAATTAATATACTTTCAACACACAAAGGGAGATCTGAACACATCCTTGTGCCTCGTGTCCCCCAGGCTACATTAGTGTATACCTCAAAAAGGGTAACTACCCTTACACTTAGATATGCTTATACACTACAAAGCGCTATAATACAGAGTTAAGGGAAGATAGAAATCTGTTCTGATTTGTCTCCAGCAGCATCCAGGATATTTTTATGTAAATGGATCCAGCCCGTGGAGGTGTACAGTTGTGCCTCAGCACAACAGAAAATCCAAACAATGAAAATTGCACTTTAAATTCTCTAGAATTTTGTGAAGCTGGGATAAAGTGCAACACTTACCTCCCCAACTTGCACTTGCTTCTTTTGTCTTTCGAGACAGCACCTACTCTTAAGGTCTTATGTACCTGCCTGAAGATCTCTGCAAGAATGCTCCCCAATAGTTAGCCTGGGATGGCCTTACGATGCAACTGTATCCTGAGATGGAAGCATTAATGTTTCTAGATTCCATTTCAGCAGCAATTGAGACTTTTAGCATGTTAAGTCAAGGAGGAGGAGAGCCATTATCTACCTGATGAGCTTTGGGTCCAACACGTGTTTTGTAAAAATAGGATTGTGGCATAAGGCACATAAAAACCTTACAATTGATTAAACATTTCCCTGCAGTGCTCAAAACCCAAACAGAAGAGCATTATATCAATGTGGAAAAACAAAGCAAAACAAAACAAAACAAACAAAACCCCCAAACCAAACAAAATCAAAACAGAACCACCTAAAAAGCACAATGAAAGAGACTAAAAGCAAAAGTGAAACTAGCCAGGCTGTTCTCAGCAACTGACTTCAATCAAACAGAATAAATTAATGCAGAGCCTAAAATGATAAAGAATCAGTTCACAGCTGCCTTTTTCATGTGAATACTGACACTTCAGGAAAGAAGAAAAACCTATAGGGGAGATCACTGCAGAGATCCAGGGTCCTCGGAAGAGCAGAGTAACACGGGAGATCCCCACACTTCTAAGCAGCTGTATCACTAACTGCAAGCACGTAGGAAAATCAGGAATGGAAAAGTGGAGCAATGAAGATACAGCAGGCAACCACTGGGAACGATACAGCTTTTAGAAAGACTGGCTACTGGTAACACACTGATGCTTTCAGAAAAAAAAGCCTGGAACGTGTGGAATTCTCCAGGATGCCAGGGTGCAAAGAGGATCTCGTTAACTAGAGCTTTCAAAATCTGCTGCCCAGTCGTTGCCGGTTATTCAGAAAGCAAGATGGCTTGCATCATCGGTTTCTGAAAAGCACAATATTCCACTTAGACTGCCAGATCTGTTGTCCCCTGGACTGAGAAATCATCTTTCCAAATAATAACAGAGGCACCGAGTCCCAAGTCTACACACAAATCCAGCACTTCTACATTTCTGTATTACCAAGATAATCAAGCATCTAATAATAAAACTGGGCAGTACCACAGTGCTCAGTTCTCTTGCTGGTAATAAGAAAACTCTAAGCAACAGCCACACTGACAACAATCATGTTATTCCTACATGGTTCTGCTTTAGAAGCGGACCCTGGAGCTGCTCATGATGAAAAGCAGTAAAGTACTTGGAGTGGCAGAAGGGCAAAGTAGTTAGTTCAGGAGCTGAGCAGGAAAATATTTCTCACCCTTGTTTCTCTTCCAGTCAGAGGGTGGGAAAAGATTCATATTTGCAAGATGCTAGCTGGCCAGAGGCTTATAAGAAAGATGAAAGGACAAGCAGCATCTGGGAAGGCAGAGGCAAGGGACCTTGAGTTTTTGAAGATGACCTGCTAGCAACTGCCCAGAATCCATCCTTTATTGTACCTAACAAGATTTTCCAATCACACTTTCTGAACAGTGGCAAAAAAAACCAAAAGAGCAACACATAGGTAATACCTTTACCAATAGCTCAGCAGAGGAGTTTTAAGTACTCTTCTTAAAGCAAAGCATACCCAGTCTTGCAAATGTTCACCACTTCGATAGCAATGCAGCTGAGAATGTTAAGGCTTCATGAAAATAACAGTGGTAGTGATAAACATTACTGGAAAAATGCCAGTTTTAATTCATTTCAATTTTCTGTTAATATTCCCTGAACCCAACATAGATGTTTTATTTGAATACAGCAATACATAATTTTTGGCGTAAAATTCACATTATTAGGTAAGATCATATGATAAGCTATTTTGAAGAGACGTCCTTTCCTGCTTCCCTTCCCCTTGGTATCATCTCTGCGATTGCCAAGGAATGGCATTCTGGGCAAGCGATGGGGGTAGGGAAACCCCTCTGTAACCACTGGCTCCAGTAGTTCCCAAGGGCGTGTTAGCCCATTATTTCCTTTTCCTCACCCAGAATGTGCTTTCACAAGGGAATCTCGAAGTCCAGCTGGCTTATGAGGCATGGAGAAAAAGGCCTTCCAATGTCACAGCTCAGTATCTAGGGCATGTCTGGTAGCATTATTCACAAATCACTGTGCTGCACTTGGTGTTAGAACATCAAGAATATCTCACTGTGGCAAGACAGCCTAGTAGTTTTAAACTGAGTACTTAAAAAATGTGTGGTTGGGCTGCACCGTCATGGTGCTAACAACATACCAGTACATGGCATCTCAGTCAATACACCAAGCAGCCCAGCGCCTCCAGACTCCTGGTATGCAACAAGTTCAATGTGACCGTTACAGTCATGACATGGGTGCAGGGGCTGCATGCCTGTCACCAACCTGTTCCTTGTGGTGCGAGTCCAAACCTCCAGCCAGTTCTGAGTTAGTCTTAGATATGCCATTTGGGCTGGACAGCCAAAAGACAGCCCATAGGCCACCTCATCATTCCCGTGTTTGCTGCTGGTGGCAGAAGTCAGCATGCCTTAATGTGATGCTGGTAAGGTCCTGGGCAGACCTGTGACCACCTGCTACTGCTCTTTTGGTTTCAAAAAACCAACTGGGTGCCTTGAGTGGAATACTGTCAGCAGTGAACTGTGTAGGTTCTTCATGCTTAAAACAAACATTAGCATAGTCTTGCTGATAGTAATAATGAAGAAGGAGGTGTCAGCCCAGAAAGGAGAAAGCATGCTATCATTATACACTACAGCGAGGATGGGCAGTTTTATCTGGCCCTTGGGAACACTGAGCAGTCTGGAGGCCAAAGGGACGTGTCACTGTGGATGTGTATGGATTTGGGTGATGTGAGGAGATGATGTGCAAAATGGTGCTGTTCAACTCCAGGTCCGAGTTGAGATGTTCAGATGCAGCACTATGCAAATGTGCTTGTCCAACACTGGGTAGGGAATAAAAGCAGCCAGAGCATGCAAACGTGCTTATGCACATTGGGTCAACGTGAAGACTTTCACCTTTAAAGCACATGTGGCACCGCGTTGCGCGCAGAGAAGCAATGAGGACTGGGCAATGTGCCTGTGAGCAGCTGTATAGCTGGAGGCGAGGTACCCACACCTACTGGAGGATGGGCAGTGGCAAAGCCCGGTATCATGGAGGAGCCCTTGGCTGGCCAGCCCAAGGGACATCTGCAGCTCTATCAGCAACACTGCGCTGTACATTGTACTATATACAGGGGGCAGGAGGAACAGCAGGCACACCCACGAAAGATCATGACCAGAAGTCTCTCCCCTCCTAAAGAGGCAAGGATTTAAAAGAAAACAACACCACCAACGAAGCGGATTCTACATGTATCATTACAGGGGTAAAGCCAGACTCTTTAATTAAGCGCATGACATAACTGTGCTGTAATATCAAGGTTTTGCACTGTGATCTGAAAACAAGCTGCACTTGCACAATCCAGAAAGAAAAAAGCCATACAGATTAGACAGGGTAAGCTCTGCTCTCACTCACATCAGAATATACCCAGTTACTCTGCTCCGCTCAAAAGACTTACAGATGAGAATGTGATACAAGGAGTTTCATTTCCTCAGACAGTTCCCTCACTACACCAGCCAAGCCTCCTTCTCACCATAGTTTCCAATCACAGCCCAGCACTCTGCTCTGATTACACACTCATCCTGAAACCACAGAAAGCCTCATTCGGTCTGATCTACAGCTGACATATATTAATGTATCACCAGCAAAGTCACTCCACAGTTGCCAAGGATGTAGTTTAAATACCGCTGAATACTTAAGGCTTGATTCTGTTAACCAGCACACCTTCACTGATCCTAGAAGAGTTACTTATATTCCACACCGCTCCAAAGGGGAGGAAACCCAGAGCACGATTTTTTAAACGGCACACTCATTAAAAACACCTAGAAGGAAGGCATGCTCTGATTTACCCCAGTGTAAATTCACTGCACTGTACTCACTGGAGGTACATGGGATTTAGAGGGGAACAGCAGAAGGCAAAAACTAAGCCAAATTCCCCTTTGAAGCCATTGTTTTTCCTAAGCCAGATACCAAGAGGACAGGATCGACACCAATCTCTGCTATTCCGGACTTCCAATCCACAGCCCTACCTCTCAGAGAAATACATATTCAAAAGCACTTAGGAAGTGTATGCGCCAGTGAGAGTACAAAATCATTACACTGCTCTGAACACGAGCCATATTCAGCAGAAATCGGCAGCTGTTAGGACTACGGAGCCTGTCACCGCTTTTACGGCTTGGGTGGAGAAGAGGCAGGATTCAAGCTCTTCTCATAACACAAGTCGCATATTATTGCCTTGATCTTTCCTCTCCTCCCCCCCCCCTCCCGCGGCTCTTCAGGGGCACTCTTTAAACAGAAAGAAGTCATTAACCAAACTTCTTTACGCTATGGCCCCGAAAGTTGGCTAACGACGAAGCAGCTTTATTATTTCTACTTAAGAGCTTAAAATTTCGATCGGCAAGTCAGAGACAGTTCCACGGGGAAGACAAATCTGCCCGGGAAGGCGGACGGGCCGGCAAAGGGAGAAAACCCAGAGATGCCCGGGGACGGGGGATCATCCCCGCCGCCACGGCCCCCCGGGGCCCCGCAGACGGACCTCGGCCCCCGCCCCGGCCAAACCCTCGGCTGCAGAAGATGCGCCCCGAGAGCCCCGCCAGCCAGTTCCTTACGTAAGGCACAAACACTGACATCATCCCTCCCGCCGGCAACGCCGCGGCGCCCAGCGGCGCCCACCGACCCGACCCGACCCGGCCCGGCCCCTTCCCACCCCGCCGCCCGGGCTCCCTTCGCGCCGGCTCCGGCCCCGAACTTTGCACGGCCGGGTTGCCGGGGGGTGCCTTCCCCCGCCGGGCGCCCCGGGCTGCGCTGCGCCCCGTCCCGCCGGGCGCCCCAGCCCGCGGTACTTACGCACTGCCTCCTGCTTGGGGTCGAGGCCGCGCACGGCTCCCTGGAGACCGGCGATGCGGCCGTGCAGCGCCCGGACGCGGCGGTGGGTGCCCTGGATGTCCGCCTCGACCTCCTGGAAGAGGGTGCAGGCGTGCCGGGCCACGTCGGAGAGCTGCCGGAGGATCCGCGACAGGGCCACGTTGCTGACCGAGCAGAGGTCCAGCACCATCAGCACCGCCGCCGCCTCCCTCTCCCCGCCGCCGGCCGCCTCCGCGCCC